>NC_069504.1:246040806-246340806 GCF_027579735.1 Bombina bombina | reverse complement strand
TTCCCATTCCTGAAACTGTCATTTAAGGAATTTGATAAATTTTGCTTTATATGTTGTTTTTTCTCTTACATATTGCAAGATGTCTCACGTTGCATCTGAGTCAGAAGATACTACAGGAAAATCGCTGTCTAGTGCTGGAGCTACCAAGTTAAGTGTATCTGCTTTAATTTTTGGTATCTGTTTCTCCAGCTGTTGTTTGTATTGCATGTCATGACAAACTTATTAATGCAGATAAAATTTCCTTTAGTACTGTTACATTACCTGTTGCTGTTCCGTCAACATCTAATTTTCAGAGTGTTCCTGATAAACATAAGAGATTTTATTTTTTAAATCCATTAAGAAGGCTATGTCTGTTATTTCTCCTTCTAGTTTACATAAAAGTCTTTTAAAACTTCTCTTTTTTCAGATGAATTTTTAAATGAACATCATCATTCTGATACTGATAATGGTTCTTCTGGTTCAGAGGTTTCTGTCTCAGAGGTTGATGCTGATAAATCTTTGTATTTGTTCAAGATGGAATTTATTCGTTCTTTATTTAAAGAAGTATTAATTGCATTAGAAATAGAGGATTCTGGTCCTCTTGATACTAAATCTAAACGTTTAAATAAGGTTTTTAAATCTCCTGTAGTTATTCCAGAAGTGTTTAATCTCCCTGATGCTATTTCTGAAGTAATTTCCAGGGAATGCAATAATTTGGGTAATTCTTTTACTCCTTCTAAACGTTTAAGCAATTATATCCTGTGCCATCTGACAGATTAGAGTTTTTTGGGGACAAAATCCCTAAGGTTATGGGGCTGTCTCTACTCCTGCTAAATGTACTACTATTCCTACGGCAGATAGTACTTCATTTAAGGATCCTTTAGATAGGAAAATTGAATCATTTCTAAGAAAAGCTTACTTATGTTCAGGTAATCTTCTTAGACCTGCTATATTTTTAGCGGATGTTGCTGCAGCTTCAACTTTTTGGTTAGAAGCTTTAGCGCAACAAGTATCAGATCATAATTTTATAGCATTATTATTATTCTATAACATGCTAATAATTTTATTGGTGATACCATCTTTTGATATCATTAGAGTTGATGTCAGGTATATGTCTCTAGCTATTTTAGCTAGAAAAGCTTTATGGATTAAACTTGGAATGCTGATATGTCTTCTAAGTCAACTTTGCTTTCCCTTTCTTTCCAGGGTAATAAATTATTATCTCAACTGTTTCTGGAAGGAAGGGAACTTTTTTACCAAAGGATAAAAAATCTAAGGTAAATTTAGGTCTAATAATCATTTTCGTTCCTTTCCTCACAATAAGGAACAAAAGCCTGATCCTTCATCCTCAGGAGCGGTATCAGTTTGGAAACTATTTCCAGTTTGGAATATATCCAAGCCTTATAGAAAACCTATAGCCAGCTCCTAAGTACCCATGAAGGTGCGGACCTTATTCCAGCTCAGCTGGTATGGGGCAGATTACGTTTTCTTCAAAGAAATTTTGATCAATTCAGTTCTCAATTTCTGGTTTCAGAACATTGTTTCAGAAAGGTACAGAATTGGCTTCAGTTAAGGCCTCCTGCTAAGAGATTTTTTTCTTTCCCGTGTCCCAGTTAACACAGCAAAGGCTCAGCATTTCTGAAATGTGTTTTCAGATCTAGAGTTGGCTGGAGTAATTATGCCAGTTCCAGTTCTGGAACAGGGGCTGGGGTTTTATTTTATCTCTTCATTGTACCAAAGAAGGTCAATTCCTTCAGACCAGTTCCGGATCTATCAATATTGAATCGTTATGTAAGGATACCAACATTCAAGATGGTTACTGTAGGACTATCCTGCCTTTTGTTTAGCAAGGGCATTATATGTCTACAATAGATTTACAGGATGTGTATCTGCATATTCCGATTCATCCAGATCACTTTTAGTGTCTGAGATTCTCTTTTTAGACAAGCATTACCAGTTTTGTGGCTCTACCGTTTGGCCTAGCCTCAGTTCCAAGAATTTTTTCAAAGGTTCTCGGTGCCCTTCTTTCTGTAATCAGAGAACAGGGTTTTGGTATTTCCTTATTGGACGATATCTGGGTACTTGCTCAGTCTTCTCATTTTCGAAGAATCTCATACAAATCGACTTGTGTTGTTTCTTCAAGTTCATGGTTGGAGGATCAATTTACCAATCAGTTCATTGATTCCTCAGACAAGGGTAACCTTTTTAGGTTTCTAGATAGATTCAGTGTCTATGACTCTGTCCTTGTCAGACAAGAGAAGTTTAACATTGATATCAGCTTGTCAAAACCTTCAGTCACAATCATTCCCTTTGGTAGCCTTATGCATGGAAATTTTAGGTCTTAGGACTGCCGCATCAGATGCGATCTCCTTTGCTCGTTTTCACATGCGACCTCTTCAGCTCTGTATGCTGAACCAATGGTGCAGGGATTACTCAAAGATATCTCAATTAATATCTTTAAACCGATTATACGACACTCTCTGACATGGTGGACAGATCACCATCGTTTAGTTCAGGGGGCTTCTTTGTTCTTCCGACCTGGACTATAATCTCAACAGATGCAAGTCTTACAGGTTGGGGAGCTGTGTGGGGGTATCTGATGGCACAAGGGGTTTGGGAATCTCAGGAGGTGAGATTTCCGATCAATATTTTGGAACTCCGTGCAATTTTCAGAGCTCTTCAGTCTTGGCCTCTTCTGAAGAGAGAGTTGTTCATTTGTTTTCAGATAGACAATGTCACAACTGTGGCATACATCAATCATCAAGGAGGGACTCTCAGTCCTCTGGCTATGACAGAAGTATCTCAAATTTTGGTTTGGGCGGAATCCAGCTCCTGTCTAATCTCTGCGGTTCATATCCCAGGTATGGACAATTGGAAAGCGGATTATCTCAGTCGCCAAACGTTGCACCTGGGCGAATGGTCTTCACCCAGAGGTATTTCCTCAGATTGTTCAAATGTGGGAACTCCCAGAAATAGATCTGATGGCTTCTCATCTAAACAAGAAACTTCTCTGGTATCTGTCCGGATCCCGGGATCCTCGGGCGGAGGCAGTGGATGCATTATCTCTTCCTTACAAGTGTCATCCTGCCTATATCTTTCCGCCTCTAGTTCTTCTTCCAAGGGTATTCTCCAATATTCTAAAGGAATGCTCGTTTATCCTGCTGGTAGCTCCTGCATGGTCTCACAGGTTTTGGTATGCGGATCTTGTCCGGATGGCCTCTTGCCAGCTGTGGACTCTTCCGTTAAGACCAGTCTTTCTGTCTCAAGGTTCTTTTTTCCATCAGGATCTCAAAACCTTAATTTTAAGGTGTGGAGTTTGAACGCTTGATTCTTGGTCAAAGAGGTTTCTCTGACTCTGTGATTGATACTATGTGACAGGCTCGTAAATCTGTATCTAGAGAGATATATTATAGAGTCTGGAAGACTTATATTTCTTCAGGATGGTTTAGATAAAGGTTTGTCCGCAAGTTTCTTGAAAGACAAATCTCTGCTCTTTCTGTTCTTTTTCACAGAAGGATTGCTAATCTTCCTGATATTCATTGTTTTGTACAACCTTTGGTTCGTATAAAACTTGTCATTAAGTCAATTTCTCCTCCTTGGAGTTTGAATTTGGTTCTGGGGGCTCTTCAAGCTCCTCCTTTTGAACCCATGCATTCTTTAGTCGTTATATTACTTTCTTGGAAAGTTTTGTTTCTTTTGGCCATCTCTTCTGCCAGAAGAGTCTCTGAATTATCTACTCTTTTTTGTGAGTCTCCTTTTCTGATTTTGCATCAGGATAAGGCGGTGCTGCGAACTTCTTTTGAATTTTTTACCTAAGGTTGTGAATTCTAACAACATTAGTAGAGAAATTGTGGTTCCTTCATTATGTCCTAATCCTATGAATTCTAAGGAGAAATCATTGCATTCTTTGGATGCTGTTAGAGCTTTGTAATATTATGTTGACGCTACTAAGTCTTTCCGAAAGACTTCTAGTCTATTTGTCATCTTTTCCGGTTCTAGAAAAGACCAGAAAGCTTCTGCCATTTCTTTGGCATCTTGGATGAAATCTTTATTTCATCATGCCTATGTTGAGTCGGGTAACACTCCGCCTCAAAGGATTACAGCTCATTCTACTAGTTCAGTTTCTACTTCCTGGGCGTTTAAGAATGAAGCTTCGGTTGATCAGATTTGCAAAACAGCAACTTGGTCCTCTTTGCATACTTTTACTAAATTCTACCATTTGATGTGTTTTCTTCTTCTGAAGCAGTTTTTGGTAGAAACGTACTTCAGGCAGTGGTTTCAGTTTGAATCTTCTGCTTATGTTTTTTCATTAAAATTTTATTCTGGGTGTGGATTATTTTCAGCAGGAATTGGCTGTCTTTATTTTATCCCTCCCTCTCTAGTGACTCTTGTGTGGAAAGATCCACATCTTGGGTAATCATTATCCCATACGTCACTAGCTCATGGACTCTTGCTAATTACATGAAAGAAAACATAATTTATGTAAGAACTTACCTGATAAATTCATTTCTTTCATATTAGCAAGAGTCCATGAGGCCCGCCCTTTTTTGTGGTGGTTTTGATTTTTTTATATAAAGCACAATTATTCCAATTCCTTATTTTATATGCTTTCGCACTTTTTTCCTTATCACCCCACTTCTTGGCTATTTGTTAAACTGAATTGTGGGTGTGGTGAGGGGTTTGGGAAACTTTGCCCCTCCTGGTAGGAATGTATATCCCATACGTCACTAGCTCATGGACTCTTGCTAATATGAAAGAAATGAATTTATCAGGTAAGTTCTTACATAAATTATTTTTTCTATAGAGAATATGGTAGTGCCAAGGCATTATTAAACCAAGTTCCTCAAAATTTGCTCCTTTAATAATATTATACTGCCTCAGGGACAGGTCTAGTTGGCCTAGGCTAAAATATTCACCTATCTGACAGGTGTGTTGTGTATCTAACTATCTATCTATCCAAATATTTAAATATATGTTGACTTTAATATTACATTTTTATAAATATTCTAATTGCATTTTCATGCAGGAATCGCTCAGTTTTCTCACATACTTACATGTTGCCATTGTATATAAACACCATAAACCAAATAGCTATCCTCTCTCAAAAGATGAATAGTATTTTTATATTAAACATGTTATGCAAAACATGGACAGCCATTTCAATCCATCAAAATTTCAAAGTAAAAAACAATATTCATACTTGCCATATTTTTTCTTTTTATACCATCACAGTAGATAACAAGAAAGTGTGATATTTATTTGTAATGAGCTTTTATACCTTCTAACAAGTCTGTTTATTAACTTGTAAACTTGAGCATATGTAAATATGTTAACACTGTAAAAGATGTGCCAAAAGCCAGATATTCCAATGTAAAAAATCATTTAAAAATTAGTTCAATTGTTTATACCGTCCCATGCAAGTAATGAATAGTTGCAAATCTACTGATAAATGGATTATCACAAAAAAAAATATTAAAGAACTTCAAAGGCAAAAACCTAGTAAAATGCCATTCATAGCATCCCAAACAGAAATTTCGATTGATTGGAATGGCAGTAATCAATTGCAATTCTATTTAAATACAGTATATATGTTTGTTTGTTTTTGACGGTGAATGTTAAGGGCAGTGAATCAATGCAAAGGTAGAAAAGTTTCATGATTAAAAGGCTATAATTTGAACAAGAAAATAAATAGATCTCAGTGGGCTCCAGAGCAAAGTATATGACAGGTCCACATGATTTCAACACCATATCTTCTAAATCAACACTGTATTGTACTATGGTTAAGCTACATAATTAATCAAAATACCTGATTAACAACAAAAACCATATTTCACAATATCTTTATATTTCATTATAATAATATCCTGATGTAGGGAAGTTTCTTAAATCTGAGCATAGTTATGGTGAACAAATACAGAATGCAATGTTCCTAACAGCACTCTAAGAATTTGTTTAAAATATAATTTTTTTTATTTTATTCTTCGATTTCTTCAGTGACACAGTGAGACTGAGGTTCTATAGGACAGGATAGGTGGTTCTCCTTGAAAGCCATGCCCAGTAGCCTACACCCCTGCTTATAATCATAATTTACATCAACTGTTTATTTTTTTCACGAAGTTCCCTCTTTCACTCCATTTATGATAGAAATACATTTTTCACTTTGTTGTTTCTTTAAAACTAGTTATACCGAACACAATCACAAACAACCAGTTAAATATAAGGAGGATATACCCTAAGATTAGATTATTCTCTATATTTACCAGGTTATTCTACAGCAGGGCCGCCACTAGAAATTTTGGGGCCCCTGACTTAACCATTGATCAGGGCCCCCCCTTTGACATGTACAATTTTTGACCAAGTGACTAAAACGTATATGCACTTTATTCTTAAGTGTCTATTTAAACTTGGAAATGTTGTAAAGGTAGTAACATACACTGAAACATACACACACACACTCACACATAAGGATTCACAAATAGACACTCTAGCACACACGCAAAGAAACTCAGACACAGACACCCAAACAGACACTTAGCACTTGTTTACATTGACCTGACAAGTAATGAGGTAAACTACAGTTTTGTAAAAAAAAAGGAGATTTAGAAAACAAAATATGTAGTTCTGATTATCTTTTTGTAAAGGAAGATGCCAACTAAATGATGACAACAGCATGCAGTGGCTGAAAGGAAGGGCCCTGAACAGCCTAAACAATAATTTAAAGGTTAAATGGTAGATTGGTGACTTCCGGAAAGGTCTCATTAGTCTCAAAGTCTGTAGAAAGATGTGAATAATCAGTAGTAAGGTCAACATGTCCTAAAAAGGAACAGACAATGGACACACAAACACACAAACTCAAACTTGCACATACACCCAAGGAAACACCAACAGAGACAGACTCAGAAAACACACAAAGACATACACACAGAGACACCCACAGAAAACACAGAAAGACATACACACACCCTCACAGAGACACCCACAGAAAATACACACCCTCCCAGAGACATACACAGAAAACACAGACATACATACACACACACACACATACAGACACACACACACACAGACACACACCCTCACAGAGACATCCACAAAAAACACAGACATACACACCCACCCACCCTCACAGAGGCATCCAGAGAAAATACACAAAGACAAACACACGCCCACCCTCACAGAGACACCCATAGAAAAAGCTCAAAGACATATGCACACACCCTCACAGACATCCACAGAAAATGCACAAATACATACACACCCACACTCACAGAGATACCAAACAGAAAAAAAAATACATACACACTCATAGAGACACAAACCAAAGCACAAAGACATAAACACAGACACCCACAGAAACACTCACAGGAGGAAACATTTATGCACCTTGCATCCCCTAAATCAACAGTTTGTGACATGCATGATAAAAAAAAATGCAGAAATTAAGAGATCACTTTTTAAAGAATCATATTTGTAAATGTGCAATCAAAAATAATTCTGTGAATTCAAAATTGTACAATAATGATCTGGGTAGATGGCTAGATGAAGAAAATTACTTTAAAAAGGTTCACATATGTTTGTTTCATATTTTCCCCATTTTCCCCAACCAAGAGCACCACTTCAAATATAGCGTACAAATGTTCCCATATGTCAGCTGTACTTGTGGATTTTGAAAATGCTGTACTCTATATGGTCTTGGTGGAACCATAAGCTGTGGTACTCATACCATTAGATCTGGTTAAATGCAGGATTAAAGCTTGTTGGTATGCATTTCAAAATTAAGTCAGCTGTAGAGTAAACTGAACAGTTTTAAGTTAACCTGTCTCATTTCCAACACTGAGCAATCTAAGTCTGAGAGTATAACATGTTATGCAGATGTAAAAATCTTAGATAAAATGCCTCCTTGTATCTGGAAAGTCCTTGCATAAAGGGGCAGTAAACTGGAATGTAATATATATAATTTGTGTATTGAGGAGGAAACATTTCTGCATGGTTTTAAATATAGAATTTCTACAGCATTGTCAAATAATCATAAATACACTGCTGCTAAAAAAAATATGTTTTTATGGACCCCTGGCCCCACCATACAACTACTACCACACTAAAGTTACAATCTTAAATTGCACAAAGAAATAAAAAACATTTGCTAAGTAATTCCTACCTCCTCTGCAAATGAAAGTGATCAGCTGTTCTGACTCAGGCACACACTCTACAAACAAAGTGCCAAGTCTGTCTCACACTGTGCATAGCGGTTTAGTGCACACTCAGAAATCCTCTCAAATGCTAATACTTTACTCCTTGTAATAACATTTCCCATGCTCAATTAGTACTCTGCTGTAGTACCCACAGGTGGCTGCCAAAATTTTTTTTTAGTTCTTGCCTCATGGGGCCCCCCTAGCCCATTGGGCCCCTGACAGGAGTCACCCCTGTCACCCCCTGATGGCGGCCCTGTTCTACAGCTTAATGTCTATATTTTGGCTCACTTTTATACTTAGTGGAACTAGGGGCCTAATGATATAAACCTCTCCGCTCTGGCAAGATGATCTAATACATCTCATCAGTGACGCAAGGTGATTTTTTTCCTGAGATTTGTTTATCTCTCTATGGTGAGTTTTGGATGTGGAAGAGACACATATATTGCAAAATAATGCTTTAAAAAACAAACAAAGATTTGGCAAGATGTATCTTCATGCCGGCAAGTTTTTGATGATCAGGCCCTAGGAAATACAAAATACAGTTAAAGGGTCAGTTAAGTCATAATTAGACATTTGTGATTTAGACAGCAAATACAATTTTAAACAACTTTCCAATTTACTTTTATTATTTGATTTGCTTTCTTCTCTTGTAATCCTTTGCTGAAAGGTTTATCTAGGTAAGCTCTCAGGAGCAGCAAAGAACCTAGGTTCTAGCTGCTGATTGGTAGCTGCATATATATACCAATTGTCATTAGCTCACACATGTGTTCAGCTAAAAACTAGTAGTGCGTTGTTGCTCCTTCAACAAATGATACCAAGACCATCAAGCCAATTTGATAATAAAAGTAAACTGGAAAGTTGTTAAAAATGTAAAGTTCTATCTGAATCATGAAAGAAAAAAATTGGGTTTCATGCCCCTTTAATCTAAGATATTCAATTGAGGTCATGTTGTACTAATATTAAGCAGTAATCTTTCTATCATTTAGAATACAGTTTTAGAAAACTATTTCTTAGTTAATTATTTTGCACAACATAATTACCATCTCTATTTGATGTTTTAGTGAAAACAATCAAATCTATTCTATTTTATTTTGCTATATAACTTTATTTTCTAACAAATTGTTTTCTGTCATTATAGTGGGGAACAAAAAAAGGGAAGAGACAAATACCACGGCTTATAGAGATAATAAAACCATGTATTTATTAGAAAATGTTTAAAAAGTATACTGGACAGCAGTATCCAAAAATAGGTTAAGGAGAGACGTGCAAAAATGGGCTTACGCATTTCAGCATATAGCCGTAGTCATAGCCTGTTCTTTTGCCGACACCCTAAGTTTAAAAACCACACTCTAAAAGCTGATTGGGTCTCAGTGTTACTCTTTCCTTAACTCTTGATTAGCCAGGCCAGATATATGAAGACATTGATTAACTAGTTGTGATGAGTTTGACTGTCAAATACTTATATCAATATATTGTTTATATAATAACTAAACAGTTAAACATTTAAACCACTATTTATCATATATCCATAAGTCAGTCTAATGTAGTCTAATACTGAAATATAAGACAAAACAATACCTCAATATTCAAAATAAGTTAGATTTCAGCCTGAGATCTTAGCTGTGAGCCAAATTGTGTAAAATAAAGACATCATGGACACGTTAATTGTTTACCCGGACTTTGCATATATATAACCTAAAGGGAAAAAAGTATAGTTATATAGTGGTACTACATGTTTTCTAAACTTCTATGTTGTGCTAATTATTGTATGTAGCTAACTGAAGAGGAATACATATGTAAATACCATATCAGGGGTACAACATGGGATGTCTATGTGGACCAGCACATTAATATGTTGGGGAACACATTGATGATGTTAACTTTGAGCTTTAAAGCTTTCCAACTACTGTAAAGTTATATTGTCTTCCATTTTGAACTTTTACAAACTTTCCTTTATCTGTTTTACAGCTGCATGAAAATTTAAGCATAACCCTCACTTCATTTTCATTAAATGTCCAAGAACTTAATAATTCATAGGGGGATATCTATCAAGCCATCAACTTTCTTGAATTCGACGGCACCAATACACTCGCCTAACATCGCTTAACATCGCGGCCGCAGACCTGAATATGATCTCCATATTTATAAAAAAAGCCGTCAAAAAGCTGTGCACCAAGTACAGGGCGATGAGCATCAGACTGTTGTTAACTTTCAGCTTTTTACCAACTTTAGTTATAAACTGTCACTAAACGCCGCCACTATGCTAAAATATTTAACCCCTATCCCGCTGCTGCCGGTCCCCGCCGCCACCTAAATAAAGTTATTAACCCCTATCCTGCCGCTCCCAGACCCCGCCGCCACCTAAATAAAATTATTAACCCCTATCCTGCTGCTCCCGGACCCCGCCACCACCTAAATAAATGTATTAACCCCTATACCGCTGCTCCCTGAGACCCCAGACACTAAACGTATTAACCCCTAAACCTCTGGCCTCCCACATCACTACCATTAACTAAACCTATTAACTCCTAAACTGCCAGCCCCCCACATCCCTATCTTAAAAAAAAATAAACTTACCTTTAGCATTAAAATAAACTATTTTTAAACTATTAATTAAAGGGACAGTACACTGTACAATTATTTTTCCATTAATGTATTTTAAATAACTTGTTATACCAACTGCAGAGTATAAAATATTTGAGAAATTGCATTTTCATGCTTATATTTGTATATGAAGTAGCTGATTTTATGCTTTGAAACCACATCCTATTACAATGGGTTGAACTTAAAGGTAATATAAGATCTCATTATGTTATAACTTTGTGAACACAGACAATTGCTTCCTTATCTTTTATTTGGCTGGAACACCAAAGCTCAATACATAGAGAGAACATCCCACTGAGAGTGTAACCTATTCTGCTGGCTATGTTTACTTAGGCTTGTCAATAGCATATACTCCAGTATCAAAACTTTTAGTATAGGTGGCTATACCACAGGCTAAATTAGCTATTTCAAATGCTGAAAAATGAGTAAAGTAGCTACTTGTAACCAATTTAATACACTCTAGCAGGTAAAAAGGATAACTGGGAATAATTTGAAGGGGAGAACATTTTTGGGTGAACTGTCCCTTTAACCTACCCTAACTATTATACTACACTTAAATTAAACAACAAATTTAATTAACTAAATTACATATTAAAAAAGCCTAACCCTACTCAAATTATTTAAATCTACTATTTAACCTTACAAATAACTAAACTACAAAAAAATAAACGCTGTTACAAAAATAAAAAACACTAAATTATGGAGAAAAAAAACACATTATCAAAAATAAAAAAGAATTACACCTAATCTAATAGCCCTATCAAAATAAAAAAGCACCCCCAAATTAAAAAAAACACCCTAGCCTACACTAAACTACCAATGGCCCTTAAAAAGCGCCTTTTGTGGGGCATTGCCCCAAAGAAATCAGCTCTTTTACCTGTAAAAAAAAAATACAAACACTCCCAACAGTAAAACCCACCACCCCCACAACCAACCCCTCCAAATAAAAGCCCTATCTAAAATAACCTAAGCTCCCCATTGCCCTGAAAAGGGCATTTGTTTGAGCATTGCCCTTAAAAGGGCATTTAGCTCTTTTACTGCCCAGACCCTACTCTAAAAATAAAACCCACCCAAAAAACCCTAAAATAAACCTAACACTAACCCCCGACAATCCACTTACAGTTCTTGAAGTTTTGCTTGAAGGATCCATCCAGCCGGCAAGAAGTCTTCATCCGGGCGACAAGAAGTCTTTATCCGGGTGGCCTCTTCCATCTTCATCCATCCGGTGAAGTCTTCATCCAGATGGCATCTTCTATCTTCATCCATCCAGCGAAGTCTTCATCTCGACGGCATCTTCTATCTTCATCCATCCGGCGCGGAGCGGGTCCATCCTGAAGACATCCAGTACGGAGCTCCACTTCAATACGGTCGCCGCCGTAAACTGGAACTTGAATGCAAGTGAAGTCATCCAAGATGGCATCCCTTGCATTCCTATTGGCTGAAAGGTTCCAATCAGCCAATAGGATTAGAGCTGCTAAAATCCTATTGGATGTTCCAATCAGCCAAAAAGATTGGAACAGCCAATAGGATGAGACCTGCTCAAATCCTATTGGCTGATTGGAACAGCCAATAGGATGAGACCTGCTCAAATCCTATTGGCTGATTGGAACAGCCAATAGGACGAGAGCTGCTCAAAACCTATTGGCTGATTGGAACATCCAATAGGATTTTTGCCGGATGGATGAAGATTGAAGATGCCGTCTGGATGAAGACTTCGCTGGATGGATGAAGATGGAAGAGGCCACCAGGATGAAGACAATTTGTCACCCGGATGAAGACTTCTTATTTTTTTTGTAGTTTAGTAATTTGTAATAAGGTTAAATAGTAGATTTAAAAAAATTGAGTAGGGTTAGGCTTTTTTTAATATGTAATTTAGTATATTTAATTGGTAGTTTATTTTAAGTGTAGTATAATAGTTAGGGTAGGTTAATTAATAGTTTAAAAATAGTTTATTTTAATTCTACAGGTAAGTTTAAATTTATTTTAAGATAGGGATGTGGTAATTTTAATATAAAGTTAGCGTCTTATTAGGTTTAGGGGTTAATAGCTTAATTTAGTTTATGGTGATGTGAGGGGCTGGCGGTTTAATAGGTTTAGTTAGTGGTAGTGATGTGGTAGGCCAGTGGTTTAGGGGTTAATATGTTTATTTAGTGGCGGTGGGGTCCGGGAGCAGTGGGATAGGGGTTAATACATTTAATTAGGTGGTGACGGGGTCTGGGAGCGGCGGGATAGGGGTTAATACATTTATTTAGGTTGCAGCGGGGTCGGGAGCGGCAGAATAGGGGTTAATAACATTATGTAGGTGTTGGTGATGTCAGGGCGGCAGATTAGGGGTGTTTAAATTTGGGGCTTATGTTAGGGTGTTAGGTGTAAAAGTAACTGGTTTTCTACCATAGAAATTAATGGGATATCTGGCAGTAATGAACATAAGCTTTTGCTGCTTTCAGACTCCCATTGATTCCTATGGCAGCCGCAGTCTCCAGGTTGGCGAATTGAAAACCAGGTACGCTGGGCCAGAATAGCCACGAGCGTACCTGTTAATGATTTGATAACTTTTAAAAAGTGTCAAATAGTGCCAAATGTGTATTTGGAACATCTGTAATGACGTAAGCATTGATCTGTGTCAGATTGAGACCAGCGGATCGTATGTTACGTCACAGATTTCAACTTTTTGCTGGTCTGTAGGCTTTGATAACTAGGTTGGATCAAGCTTGCCACAATTACGCTGCAGAATTCCAGCGTATTTGCGGTTGATGGCTTGATAGATATCCCCCATAGAATAAAATGATAGTGTAAAAGAGTATATTACTCTACCAAGATGATTTTAAATACTGTTTTGTTTTTGTGGGGGGGGGTTCTGCCCTTGTAACCTTCACCTGTGAACAGCTGACTTGGCTACAATAGCACATATATTTTTAAATATGTAATAAACTAATGAATTAGACCCTTTTATTTATGTAATATATTTATATTCATCATTTTTAATAATTTTTCTTTTGTGATTCAGATAGAGCATGCAATTTTAAACAACTTTCTAATTTTTTCCTATTATCAATTCGTCGTTCTTTTGCTATCTTTATTTGAAAAAAGAAGGCATCTAAGCTTTTCTTTTGGTTGAGTACTCTGGACAGCACTTTTTATTGGTGGATGAATTAATCCACCATTCAGCAAGGACAACCCAGGTTGTTCACCAAAAATGGGCCGGCATCTAAACTTAAATTCTTGTATTTCAAATAAAGATACCAAGAGAATGACACAAATGTGATAAAATAATAGGAGTAAATTAGAAAGTTTCTTAAATGTCATGCTCTATCTGAATCACAAAATGTATATTTCAGTTTTTCATCCAATAGTCATAAAGGTAACATTTATATGTAAAATACTGTAGTCAACAGAATTCTTAAAGGGACATAAAACCTAATTTTTTTCATTCGTAATTCATAGAAAGCATATGATTTTAAACAACTTTCCAATTTATTTCTATTATCTAATTTGTTTCGGTCTCTTGGTATCCTTTGTTGGAAAGCATATCTAGATAGGTCCAGGAGCTGCTGATTGCTTGCTGCACATGTATGCCTAATGTCATTGGCTCATCCATGTGCATTAATGTTTCTTCAACAAAAGATACTAATAGGAAGAAGCAAAATAGATAATAGAAGTACATTGGAAAATTGTTTAAAATTGCATTCTCTATCTAAATCACAAAAGAAAAAAAAATGGGTTTCATGTCCCTTTAATCAATTATATGATTTTTTGTGTTTACAGGTTTTAAAAGTGTTTCACCTTTTGATATATGAGTTGTAAAGGGCATATTTAGCCTTTGTTTCTATGTCATTTTGAGTTCATTAATGGCAGCATACAAAAGAAAATAAAACATTAATGGGCTCAATTTAAACTATGCAACAATTATCGTTTAAGTACAAAGATTTAAATGGGAGCCAAAAACTGCCTTCCACTGCCCTATTATTTAATAATGATCATGTTGTTGTTTTTCTAAAGAGGCTAAGGTTTGTTTCTGTATTGTATCTTGGATTTTTTAAATTAAGAAACTGATTTTCTTTCTCCTTATTTACTAATATTAATTTTAATTTTTTTGTATGAATGTAAGATTACACTCTTAGTTCCCTAGACATGTTTTCCTTTTACTGTTGTCGTTGACAGTTTAGTTTGCATTTTTGTTTGAAGCACTTGCACCCCCTAAAGGGAAAAGACACTGGTTTAAAAGCTTGGAGCATGTTAATATCATATTAGTGCATGTAATATTGTCAAAATCTAGACAAAAGTGATGCCGCTATTAGCACTTCAGATTTGTTGCTCCTGAGGTGGTGAACGTCTTCGAGATGTAAATGCATTCTGATAGAAAATGTATGCTTTTTCGCTTCAGTGAAGAGTATATTAAAGACTAAAGGATTTTTTAATGCATGCCATATTATCAATCATTTTTAATAACAAAAATGAAAAGTTAAAAATAAAAAAATAAATAATAAATAAATAAAACTTACTTCTGACATAAACGGAATAATGGCTGTATGCAATAGTCATCTAAAATTATGTTCCAAGTCAGATAGCATTTTTGTCGCCTTAAAAACACAGATTTAGTATTATTAGAAAACATCATTATTAAACCCCCCACTGTTAAAAAGTGTCAGGATGTGTTGCAATTCACAACTTTGTACACATCAGATTTCATCTAAACACATTTGTACACCTATTTCAATCCAATTTGTGTCAAACCTGAAACATATAAAATAGTAATGGCAACATTGAAAGTCTTAAATAAAGCACAATTTGCAGTTCATTGTCAATCAACTTAAAAGTTCTATATTTTATGAGTTTGATACATTTTCTTCTGTATATCCTCGTAGAAAAGATCATATCTTATGTAATTTTTGTTATTCTAAGTAATTTATTTTATATATTTATTATTTATTTGGCAAAGCAGGATATAAACTAAGTTTCACATTTTACTTGGATCATTATAGACAAATGAAAAGTATTCTGTATAGCTAGGGATGTTATAATCCAAAGAAAAAGTAGACACTACAGTAAATATACTTTTCTTCAGTGCTGTAAATGTTGGTTATGATTCATATCATTATCCTCTGTAATAGAGATTTATATGATCCTCATTCTGTATTTTATAGTATTCATCCTACATATCAAAGGAGCAATCTGGATAATACATTATTAAAACTGAGTTAAAATCCTTGTCGGTGGGAGGCTTAAAAAAAGCCATTTTGTTTATAGGCGATTACATTGTATTTGTTGATGGTAACATGGTGCAATAAGCATTTTATTTAAAATGTAAATGTAAATCCATCAGAAAAACAGTGTTTAAAATGTTTTTTTTTTTTTTTCTAATTACTTTGAATCACACCCCCTTTAAAGCCACCAAAGACACTTTTGCCAGCATTGCTCAAAATATTGTTTTTTTGGTGAGTGGGGTTTAATGACAAACTTATGCATAAACTAAAATAAGATATAATGGGCCAGATTAAAAATTGAGTGCTAAACTTCAAGTGGCAAGGAAAACTAATATCCTTGTGCAAAATCCATATCACTTGCATTTTTGCACTGCTATAACAGGTCAATGGTTAATGGCACGTGCTATAGTAAGTCATGCTAGATAGCGCAGAAGCGTAAAGCCTTTTAAGCAAGTTAATTATACCCAGCTAATGAATGTCTGTTAGGACAAACAATAAAATGATTCCTGCTCAATAAGGCAAATGTGTAAAGTGCTCTAACAATCTTCTAACCAGATAATGGAGTTTTTGTTACCTTATTTGTTATTCATGTTCAATGCTACTTTAATTATACTGTACATATTAAATTAAAGGGACAGTCTAGTCAAAATTAAACTTGCATGATTCAGATAGGGCTTGTAATATTAAATAACTTTTAAATTTACTTTTATTATCAAATTTGCTTTGTTATCTTGGTATAATTGAAAGCTAAACCTAGGTAGGCTCATATGCTAATTCCTAAGCCCATGAAATCTGCCTCTTATCTGAATGAATTTTACAGTTTTTCCACAGCTATGGGGCATTAGTTCATGTGTGCCATATAGATAACATTGTGCTCATGCTCGTGGAGTTACTTATGAGAGGGCACTGATTGGCTAAAATGAAAGTCTGTCAAAAGAACTGAAATAAGGAGGCCATCTGCAGAGGCTTAGATGCAAGTTAATCACAGAGTTAAAAAGTACATTAATATAACTGTGTTGGTTATGCAAAACTGAGGAATTTGTAATAAAGGGATTATCTATCTTTTTAAACATTAAAATTCTGGAGTAGATTGTCCCTTTAACACAAATACAAAATAAAAGCATTCATATTTAGACTCTTGACTCTACTTTCCAACCCTCCCCTGAAATATAATTTATTCCTATACCCCTTTCTCAAAATCTCAATTTTTAAAATTCTTTATAACCCTTTATTTCCCATTTCTTAAAGAAATATTGTACCATTATTTTTCTGCTTTAATGTGTTCCAAGTGTTCTCTTTTATTCACTGTAGAGAATTAAATTGTATATACATACATAGCTCCTTTACCTTTATTTTGTCATTTAAAATAGCGTTTTTGCCTGAATACTTATACATTCTCTAAAGAAAAGACATGTAACCAAAAGGTAGCAAGCATCTGTAAAGTTCCCAGTGAGGGGTGGAAGAGATAATAATAATAATAATAATAATAATAATACCAGGTTATTTGTCCCCTAGGAAGTGATCACCTTCTTTACAGAATAGTAAGGTGATTTATATGAAGGGGGGGGGGGGCTATTATGCATCCTCTATCTACTAATCAGATTTAATTACAGGTGGTGATACCCCTCAATTAAAAAAAATGTGTAATTTTCTTTTTTAATTGATCGGTCACATGACCTTCTTGTTTTCAGATGATCAGTGGTAATGATGATCCCCTTTCCTACTTACAGTAAGGGTGTTTTTTTGTTGTTGTTGTTTTTTTTTTTAAATGGGTAGGGGGCTCTATTAGAGCCTCTTTAACTGCCCTATTATCCACACAGAGGAACCCCTTTCCAATAAGGGATTTCATACTTCTGTCATTAGAGTTGATTTCCATAAAATGTCAAGAGCCTATTTAATATATTTACTGAGGGATAGTGACTACAAAGTAGACCTTATACGCTAAAAACAGCATAGACCATATACTTACATTGCCCCTAATCTAAACAAGAAGGTTACTGTCTTTTAATTGAGAGCTCACATGCCATTTTAAGATGCATATGGGTGAGTAATTGTGCTCACATGTCTACTAGGTGACACTATGGTCTTCTGGGCTCTAAAAGGGACCTTCATAACTCAAATGTTTTACAATTGGGCAAGTGACCATTCTTTTGAAAGAGGATAGGCCCATTTTTTTTAAAAGAGTTTTCACGTTTGGCAAATGTGATTTCCTTATCGAGCAATAGACATATAAAAATAATATCAGAGGTGGGGTCTAACACCCTGTTGCTCCCCACGATGCATAGTGAGAGATGAGACCCCTTATTAGAAATTAGCATTCCTGCTTTTGAAGAATCAACCATTTTGGGTTTTAGAAAATAAACGGATGTGAAATGTAGAACCAAAACAATGTGTATTGGGTGTTTCTGCAAACTAAAATTATTTAACAAAAGTGTTTTGTCTGCTAAAAAAACAAGGTATGATTTGTTTGAATATTGAAATTGATGTTTACAAGCGAATAGTGTAAATAGCAACAAAAGGGCTTTAGCACAGGGGGATGAATTGGCTTAGCGGGGGGAGGGGGATAATGTATTAGAATGATGCATTAATACTTTTAGGTCCCATGTTAATTTTTAAAGGGATAGAAAAGTAAAAATGTAACTTTGATAATTCAGATACAGCATGCAATTAAAAAATAAATCAATTTATTTCCATTATCTAATTTGCTTTATTCTCTTGGTAGCCTTTGTTGAAAAGTAGGCTCAGGAGTAGTAGTGTATTACTGGGAGCTAGCTGCTGATTGGTGGTTGCACATATATGCCTCTTGTCATTGGCTCGCCAAGTGCATTTACCTAGTTTCCAGTTGTGCATTGCTGTGCTTAAACAGTGGATATCAATAGAATGAAGCAAATTTGATTTTAGAAGTGCATTGTTGTTTAAAGGATTACTTTCTGTTATAATTTTTATGCTAAACAACTAACATATTAAAGTTAATAAACATTAATTAAAACCTACTGACCTATATTTTCTCCAAAACGAAGTTTCATAACGTTCTAAAAGTTATATCTTTTATTCGCCGATGATGTCACATTATCCTGCCCACTATTTTCAGCACTGAGTGTTCAAAATACTTAAACCAATAACTTTGTGTTTAAAGCGCAATTTTGAAACCTAGGTATTGTAAACGGATTGGTACAGAGCAAAGGATACCCACGGAGTGGGTTTGGAAAACAATTAAATTTGCAGACAAGATTTCTGATATACGGTAGAGATATGTTAATGAAATGCTATTGATAAAAAGCATATTTGGGGTAGTTAGTTAGTAACAGGCATAGAAAATATTTACTTACAGTGGCCCTTTAAAACTGTATGATCTAGCTAAATCATGAAAGAAAACATCTAAATGCTTAACTATAATCATACATTTTGATTATACTTATTATTTACAATTTTAGTAGTTTAAGAAAGTGATAACTAATGCCTTAAAGCAAAAGGGACACATCAATATTTTATAAGTCTCAGAGACTCATACAGAGTTATTGCTATAAACAAAGACTGCATACAAAGTTATTGCTATACAATGTATACAATGTCATGGCTATGAAAAACAATATTATTATTATTATTATTATTATTATTATTATTATTAAACATAACTTCCACACAAAAAAACAGCAGTAAGAACTCAGATGACACACCTGGCATGCAGCTCTTATGTTTGCCCTATGCTTTCCCATTAGATCAGTCCCCAGACTCTTAGTAACAGATAATCTATTTATTTTCAAGCATTTAAAAAAAAATGTTCAGTGGACTTTTTTATCAGTTGGTCACACTAAGATCTTATCCAGTTCATGTGAATCCTGTACTACATCAAATGAATAGTACAATTTCAAAGTTAGTTCTATTTTGCTTTCCCCTGAATCATGTGACATTCATCAGCCAATCACAAAATGCATATACGTATCTTCTCCGATTTCTGGCACTTACTGAGTAGGAGCTGATACCTCAGAAAGGGCTAGATTATGAGTAGCGCGCTAACTGTTGCACACATGCGATAAGGGGGATATCACGGCTCTTTGCTTGCAATTGAGCGCAATTGAATATAACATGTGTCAGTTTAGTGTGACTTCAGAGCTCTGGCTAACTGCTATGCTCGACTAAAAAGTTGCACAAAACACATTAAATACACATTTTACAGTACAGTTACACCCATAATAACAATATCTAATACAAATTATTTTAAAAAAAAGTATTGCATAAAAAGTTATAAGGGCTCAAAGATATGAGGTTTCAGGTGTTAAAAAAGGCATGCAACAGGTTTTAACATAGAGATACATACATGTCTAAATATGTGTATGTATGGATATATATGTGTATATATGTGTGTATAGATGTATTTATATATGGATAAATGTATTTACAGACATATATACAAATAACAAAAAACATAAATACATATGTATACATATATAGACACACACACACACATATATATATATATATATATATATATATATATATATATATATATATATATATATATATATATATATATATATATATATTGGAGTCCTTTGCCGTCAAGTAGCTGAAAACATGAAAATCATATTTATGCAATATTCATTTTTAATAATGGGTTCAACTGTGTATGTACTGTAAATACATTCCAATGTTCTTCACATAAGGGAATACGTTCAAAGTATTTTAAACAGACATTTCTTTATATATAAAAGAAAAAAGACTCACAACACCATTTATTAGTACAGACTAAAAATCCATCCTGGTCTGCAAATTTAAATATATAGCAGGCAAGGGGTGCCGGGCAATAGAATCAATAATATTAAGTTATTAAAAAGAAATAGGTTCATAGGAACCAATACATCTATTATAGCCAGCACTGATTTGTAATGCCAAAATTAACCAAAACTCCATTACGGGGGTGTTGAACCGAGGGGGAAGAAACACAAAGAAACCGTACCAATTAATTAAACATTTATTGAATTACTATTATAAACCACAGTACCAAAATTACCAACACAGATTGACTAGTCATTAACAATTCCTATGTTGACTTTACCATCCCGGGAGGTATATAAGTAGAGTCAAGCAAATGTGCACATTTAATGTTGAACCTCCTAAGCAAAAATTAAATGAGATCTTAAGATCAGGAACTTGAAAGTCCTCCTTAGGTAGATAAGATAATATAATCATAGGAATAGCTTAAAAATAGAGGGAGCTGCTGTTCTTTGTATTACCCCTGTGCGTTATGGACTTTATTTCATCATTCCGCATATTTAACAAGCAAAGTCCCAATATATAGGTAGTATCATAACAACCAGGTCGCTAGAACGATGCAAACAAAAATCTCAGTGATGCAGCTTAAAGAAGGCTTACGGATACCTGTATCAGGCTCTTGCATATACCTGACCCATCCTTAGATGGTCCGTACTATACCTTTAAATTCTCTGAAGACACTGCAACTAGGTCGCTTTGGATGATGAGGGCAAAGTCCCTGTAATTCAGCTTTGAGAAGTCTTACGGATACCTGTATCAGGCTCTGTCACATACCTGACCCATCCTTGGATGGTCCGTTGTGTACCTTTAAGTTTTATGAAAATGCTGATATTTGTTCCGGCTTGTTCCACTGAGTATCCAACTTGAGTCACTCATCCAATACGAATATCCGGTCCCGGAACGTAATTGCACAGGGGTCAGCAGTCTCAACCTCTATATTAATCCACACAGGACTGTCAACTGGGTAGAAACAAGGTTCAGCTGATACCCCCTGTACTTCTGCTATGCTCGTTTCACCCGCACATGGAGAATTTAAATCGGGCTTCGTTCATTTTTAATAATGGGTTCAACTGTGTATGTACTGTAAATATTTCACATTCCAATGTTCTTCACATAAGGGAATATGTTCAAAGTATTTAAATAGACATTTCTTTATATATATATATATATATATATATATATATATATATATATATATATACTGTATATGTATATATTTATACCTATATATAATCATATAGATATATATGTATGTATATATTTTACCAAAAACCATCAGATCTATATAGAACTATTTATTTAAGAATAAATAGAACATATTCTGCTATGTAAAGAATATTGAAATGTGAAATATTTATATTGCATATGTCGGGTTAGTGAATGAGTACACGTCATTGGGTTAGCGTGCGAGTAAAGGTATTATTCTTTTTCACTTTTCACACTCATTGAAGTCTATGGGGGAATACATTAATGCATTTGCAATATTCAAAGGTTTTATTTTTGCGTATGTCGGGTTAGCGCTCATATGCAAACTTTTAACTTGTGATACAAGCGCTACCAAATGTGTGCAAAAAGCCTCCATCTAACGAAATTAATGCATTATTATTTGTAATCTAGTCCAAAGTGAGCATTTAAAAAGATTATGCACATTTATATATTGGAAGGGAATCATCTGAATCATGAAAGTTTCATTTTCACTTTAATGTTTCTTTATGATAGGACACAATCTTTTCTATTAAAATGCATACTGAGATTCTGCATGGCCAGACTGTTATGTGATGGACATTTGGCCGACTGATATTTGTGTGACGGCTAATATTCCGACATTCAAATGGCTGTAGAATAACCAGCCACGAAATAGATTAGATAGAAAGATTAGATATAAAGATTAGATAGATAGATTAGATAGATATTTAAGGATAGATACAGTTTTACCCAGACAGAGAACCACAAGATGTGCAGGGTGGGGCCCATGGTTAGGTTCCCAGAGGCGGATGCGGCGCCCGAGGCTCTGATTAGAACAGAGCACTCTGGAGTGTATCAGCCATCGGCCAAACTCGGTAACATAGTCTCTCAGATATATGTCTGACAGACAAATGTGCTTTCTCTTTCTGTCCAAGAACCGAGATTGAGTGAAAATTAATCAATTTTTTTTTAAAAAAGCTGTGTGATAAAGCAATGTAAAATGGGTGAAATATATGAAAGGTTAAGTCTGTTTTTATGTAAATCCAACAGATTAGACAGATATTAGTTTGTGCATTTGTCCGTGGAAACTAAACAATTATCCATACTTTTTGTTACAAATATGAATTTGTAATTAAACAAATGCGCACGTCTAAGGAAAATGTAACTCTTTCTGCACAGTGCTTCTAACGGACTGGAATAGGCCACATCATTCTAGAAAGCAAATCAAACAATCTGACAGGTTTGTCATAGTGCAGCTTGATGTGAAATCATTACAAAACATAATCAAAACTGTGTTTTCTGATGGATTTTTAATTAATGTTTATATGAAAATCCCAAGAAAACCCACATGAAGCCCTTTTGTGGTTTTTCTAATAGATTGGAATAAGCATCATATTATAATAAATCTAAAAAGCTATAAAAAAAAGGATGAATTAAAAAGTAAATACCTCTCATTTACTTTTATATAAAAAGGGCTATTAAGTTATTAGCGTTAACTGCACTCAAAGTAAAACATTTGCATGGCCGCTTTTAAAGCTGAAAGACTCAGGTGCTCTAAGTTCAGGACTTTGGATATTGTGCCTGAGCTAACTCCTTTTCCCTAAAGACTTAGGGCGCCATGTACTAAGCTTCGAAGTGACCGTCCGTCTGTATTTCCGTGTCAAAATTCGCTCACGATCTGCTTCTCGTATGCATCAATCTGCGATCTGCTCGAAAAACCACTATTTTCATCAGCGATCGTAATTTTACTCAACTCATTGTTCCGAAGCCTTTTTCCACTTACTACATGTTCGATTGCACGTAAATTCGCTGTAATTGGAAATTATGAATGTTACAACTAATCCGCCCGCTCCAACTTTCACTGTAACTTCGCGTGATTTGCTTCGCGACCATTTAGGTAGCGAATACAATAGAAAACTATAGGGGGTATCAACCTGACTCCAGGTAGAAGTACTTAAGTGAAAGGACTAGACTACTATTGTAGCATTATTGGTTTTTGGATCAGTGAATGAAGATGGAGACACTTTTACACATGTTTCTTTTCCGATTAATTCAATTACGAGGAAGAAGGGCTATACAGGCACCGGTTAACAACTTGCAAAGAAGGAGAGGTAGAAGAATTAGAGTCCCTAGAGTTTTCCTTCCATGTATGGGTTTGGAAAGCATTTCTGATCGAGAGATTATCCAGAGATTCCGTTTGGACAGAGAAGCTATTATGCAACTTTACAATGAAATAGCAGAATACCTTGAACCAATGACAGCGCGTTCACAAGCCATACCCGGACTATTAAAACTGTTGGCAGCCTTACACTTTTTTGCCACCGGTTCATTCCAAGCTGTGTCTAGCGTTATAATTGGCATCAGCCAGATTTCTGGGAAAATGCACATTCTTATACATGTCAGCAGCCAGACGTTGCCGCTTGTCTGGCGATTATGACACCTAGATCGTCACGTGGTTAAAGAACTAAACCAATCAGGTCGCAGACTGCTTCTTAACTTTGCTCTTTCGCACCGAACGAAGCTTCAAAGTTATCAATAATCCGATTGTCTTCGACACACAATAGACGCGAAATTTTACGGCTTGGTTTTTAGTACATTCATGTAACGAAGTGCCATCCGCATGGTGCGAATGCCGGCGGGTTATTTCAATATGGTCTGTGCGAAAAAATTGACGCCTTAGTACATGGCGCCCTTATTTGGAGCACGCTAAAGAAATGCATATTAGTTTTCGCTCACAAGCTAACCTGATACTACGCTAGATTAACTGCGCTAAAGCCGAAGAAAATGTTATTTTTATTTTAAAATATATTTATTCCTCTATATAAATGAATATTTTTATAAAACATATATATATATATATATATATATATATATATTTATATATCTAAATAAATATATATATATATATATATATATATATATATACACACATATATACACACTGTATATTGTATATACAGAATTATAGAAATATCTATTTAAAAATAAAAACTATTTTTTTTTCTAAGTGAAGAACATAGGTATTTCAAGTATTTTTGGCAGTGTTAACCCTTGTCTGGTAATTGCAATTTATCATTAACTTTTAATATCAAGTTGTGTACTAATGTTTCAGCAGTCCAGTGATATTGTGTACGGCAACCCACACTTATCAATAGTGCGCCACTTGTAATCAGACTCAATCTACTTCTAAATAGTAAAAAAATACTGTTATTGAACCCATCATTATCAAAATAAAATGAAAACAGGACAAGCTTATTATTGCAGTTGCTTTTTTAATGATGAAAGAATGTTCCCCAGTCTACAACATCATTACTCTAAAATGACAAATACCAGCTGTTTGCAGGTTTGTCCTCCTCTCCAGAGGACACATGGATAAGGCAATTTGACTGGAAGAATTAATACACATTTATTATGATCAAAGATAAAATTACTGTGATAGTTATAGACAATGAGCTATTATGTGTTAATGAAGTTGATGGGACAAAAAAAAAAAAACCCTCTCATTAATTAATTTTAGTCTAATATTATCTATTTTATCTACTGACTTTAAAGTATACTTATATCACGTGTAAAGTTTCTAATGGAAAATGATCGTACAAATATGTTTTAATTAATGTAGCTATAACTGCTAAAAACATAATTTATGTAAGAACTTACCTGATAAATTCATTTCTTTCATTTTGGCAAGAGTCCATGAGCTACTGACGTATGGGATATACATTCCTATCAGGAGGGGGCAAAGTTTTCCAAACCTCAAATGCCTATAAATACACCTCCAACCACACCCACAACTCAGTTTAATGAATAGTCAAGTAGTGAGGTGAAAAAAAAAGGAGTCAAAAAGCATACCAAAAGAGGAAATGGAAATATAATTGTGCCTTTTCACAAAAAAACATAACCACCATAAAAAGGAAGGGCCTCGTGGACTCTTGCCAATATAAAAGAAATTAATTTATCAGGTAAGTTCTTACATAAATTATGTTTTCTTTCATGTAATTGGCAAGAGTCCATGAGCTAGTGACGTATGGGATAGAATACCGAAGATGTGGAAGTCCACAGAAAAGTCACTAGAGAGGGAGGGATAAAATAACAACAGCTATTTCCACTGAGATCTCAAATCCACACAATAATTAAGTTTTTCTTCAAAAAAAATTAAAACAAAAGCAATAGAAACAAACTGAGACCAGCCTGAAGAACTTTTCTACCAAAGGCTGCTTCAGAAGAAGCAAAATACTTCAAAATGGTAAAAACAAAGAAGACCAACTTACTGATTTGCATATTTGATCACCCGAAGCTTCATTCTGAAAAAGCCCAAGAAATGGCGACTGAATTTAGTAGAATGAGCTGTAAATCTCTGAGGTGGAGCCTGTCCTGCCTCCAAATAAGCCTTGAAAAACAAAAGCTTTAACAAGGATGCCAAAAAAATGGCAGAGGCTTCCTAACCTTTTCTGGAACCAGAAAAACAACAAATAGACTAGAAATCTTCTGAAATCCTTGTAACCTTTATATAGAATTATAAAGCTCTTACCACATCCAAAGGATATAAAGAGCTCTCAAATAATTCTTTAGGATTAGGACACAAAGAAGAAACAGAAATTTATTTACTAATGTTGTTCAAATTCACAACCTTAGAAAAAAAAGAGGTCAACAAAACAACGTATCTAGATGAAAAAATCAGATAAGGAGACACACAAGACAGAGCTGATAAATCAGAAACTTATGTAGCAGAAGAGATAGTGGAAAGAAACAACACTTTCCAAGAAAGTAGATAATCTTCAAAGAAAATAGAGGATCAAAAGAAAAGAGCCTGCAAAATCTTTAAACCAAATAAGACTCCAAAAAGGAGAAATTAATAAATCAACAGGCTTGATACCAACCAAAACGTGAACAAAACAGCGAATATCAGGAAGTTTAAACAATCTTTCTAAGAAATAAAACAGAAAGAACAGAGATTTGTCCCTTCAAACATTTGCAGACAAACTTATCCAAACCATCCTGAGAAAACTGTAAAATCCTAAGAATTCTAAAAGAATGCCAAGAGAATTTATGAGAAGAATGCTATAAAATATAGGTTTTCCAAACCTGATAATACATGTTCCTTGAAACAGACTTATAAGCCTGCAACATAGTCATAAAAACTGAGTCATAGAAACCTCTATGACTAAACACTAATCAATTTCCATACCATCAAATTTGTCATTTAAAATCCCGATGGAAAAATAGCCCCTAAAACAAGAGAGCTGGCCAAAGAGAAAGCGGCCAAGGATGGCAACTGGACATCTGAACAAGATTCACATACCAAACCTGTAAGGCCATGCTGATGCTATCAGAAACACATGAGACTGTTCCAATATGATCTTGGAAATCACCCTTGGAAGAAAAAACCAGAGGCGGAAAGATGAAGTCAGGTTGCAAAACCAAGACACTGCTAATGCATCCACCATTTCTACCTGATAATCCCTGGACCTGAAAAGGTACCTGGGAAATTGAGAAAACACATCTGTATAGAGATACAACTCTCCCAGATGTAAAGACTGACGGCTGAGATAATCCAGCTCCCAAATGTCTAAACCGTAGATATATATCGTAGAAATTAGACAGGAGATGAATTTCACCTAAGAAGGTATTCAAAATACTTCTTAATTGCTAAGGAACTGTGAGTCCCTATTTGATGATTGACATATGCCACAGTTGTGATATTGTCTAAGTGAAATTATATAGCCTTTTTTTCTCCCAGAAGGATACAAAAAACTGCTTTTTTCAGTGCTTACACTCGGAGTTAACCAAATTAGCATCTGATAAAAACAGTTGTTATTATAACCCAAATAAATGTTACACAATAAATTGTCATCAGAAGGCTGAAGGGCTGTAATAACCCTGCTGGGATCACTTAGTTGTATCCATATAGATCACAAATGATCCTAGATAGTGTCGGAGCACTTAGTGCAACTGCATACTCCAAATAACAACGTAGTTCCGACTTGATTCAAACACAGACAGCTGAGCGGGGAAAGTCATTCATTATGCAAACATTTTTCCATTGTGTAACACCTTAGTAAACAATTTTCATTATATAACACATCCTGCTGTTAAACGATACAATTTTGCTAGTGTCATATAACAATTACTGAGCCAGCATACATTTACTTGACACCGGGATTCCCCTTAGAGGCTTCTTTATGTGTATCGATGCAGTCTTATGACAAGGTGTTTTCCAGCTTAAACCATCCCCACAGCAACCCAGCTACTGATGTCAGTGTATACCGCAACAGTGTTTTTCTCATAAGTCACACTCCTGTGTTGAAGTCCTACTATATAGGAGTCATAATGTGACCACCCAGTGATTCAAAAGTGCTTTAAATTAAGCTGATTAATGATGTGTTTCGCCCCTCCCACTAAGGGGTTTGGCGAGGGATTCGTCGGATCAGCTTTCTGTGTGGGTTTTTATGAGGTTTGAATAATATTCTCTCCATCAATTAAATCTGAGATGTATACTTCTTATACATTTTGTGTGGCTTTTGTCATTCTTTAGCAGTGTAAATATTTACTACTGCTTTTTCTCTTTACTTTCCCTATAAGTTGATTGTTTTATTGCTTCTTAGATGTTGCCTTCATAACTGTATAGATATTGTTTCACCAACTCTATTTGCAAAAGTGACCTTCTTTATCCAATAATCACCCTATTATTCCCTTCTATATTGAGAGAGAGAGAGAGAATTGTGATCCATGAGTCACCATCATTTGTCAATTAAGGGAACCTACTCAGACTAATATATAACAATACAAAGGGTATTTGTAGTTCCTAAAGAACAATCTTTAAAGTTTACAATGTATCTACTTGCTGTCGGAATTACTGACATCTCAGCATTGTATGTTGTACGATTTTTGAGTTTTAAATTTTTTAAAAGATATATTTTTATTATCTGAAGGTATGTCGTGATTACTAGAAATGTTTATAACTCTTCAGAATTATTGTGTTGTAATATGTTTGTAATTCTTGATTTTCTTACCTCAATAAAAGTTATATAAATATATCGATAAATTATATTGCCCTACATTCAGAAAATAAAAATGTGAAATAAATTTGTATTAAATAATAATGTATTAATAATATCAAAGTATAGAAAAGCCTTGTTCAATTTTCATTAAAATACATATATATTCCAATCATTTTTAGTGTACATGTTTAAATGCTGGAACAACATAACATCATTCCTGGGGTCTCATTCCAATCTAGATCCTGAGTAAGGAGTTGCTGCTCACCTACCTTTGAAACCTATTTTTTAAGAATAATGAATATATACTAATCAATTTATTTAGTACATATTTGTTATTATTTAAATTAGTTAAAACTAAACAAATATCCATATATTGATAACGAATATGCATTCATGACTAAATAAATGCAAACCTCTAGTGTGTGTTTGTGTGTGTATGTATATATATATATATATATATATATATATATATTGTGTATATATGTATATGTGCATATATATATTTATATATATATATATATATATATACTGCATATACTGTATATATATATATATATATATATATATATATACCAACAGTCCAGTCTACAGTGTTGCCCTCCAATGGTCATCCGCTTGGGTGCATAACTGTAATGAATATTCCTCTAAGCAAATGCACTCTCAGGTCTTTTTAGTGAACAACATTACAATTGTATTGAAACCTTTTTGAGGAAAATTTCCCCTTCATCAGCATCTGATGAAGGGGAAGTTTTCCTCGAAAACGTTTCAATAAATTGTAATTTTGTTCACTAAAAAGACCTGAGAGTGCATTTGCTTAGAGGAATATATATATATTTACAGAAAAGATCAGCACTCACCAATGTAATAACCACTCAAATGCACGGCCCAGAGATGAATGTAGAAAAGAGTAATAGCATAAAGACAGGACCTGGTGATGATCCCTGAAGTCCCACGCCAAAAAAGCCAGCACACGAGATTTAAGCAACACACATTCCTTTAATGCCAACAATGCATAACGTTTCAGCTCCCACTGGAGCTTTGATCACATGCAGTAGTTCGTAAAAATAAATCAGGCATATTACAACATGCATAAGAAAACCCTTAAGTAACGCGCGCGTACGCAGTGACGACATAGCGTCGGAACTGGTTGTCTTGGTAACCCCAAACAACATATGCAAGAACAGCGGAACACCATAGCGCTAAAGATAAATAATGTATAAACATCAAAGCATTAATGTATGGGTACCAGGGCAACACAGCGCATTGGACACATCAGCAAGCTAGAAGGCTCATACTAATCCGTATCATAAAAGTATGTTAATCGACATATGCCTAGTAAATGACATAAACGGATCGAAATAATTATAGGTTGCACAAGCAATGAGTTGCGCCTGATTGGACAGTGAAATTAACTATTTATATATATTTTAAAACCACATCATTCTACTAATTGCCAGCCACTAATATGATTATGATTAACAGATCTATTACCCACATGGGTTAAATCCAGCCACTAATATATTCCAATTAGGACTTACATTTAGATCATTTTGTAATAACAGTAACACATAGTGACTAACAAGAGAGAAAAAAATAAAAAATATATACAAAATTTTGCAGCGTGTGTCTAGGGTATGGTAAAAACATCCATAATCAGATGAAAAGAGACCCACTGTCATTTATAGAAGCAACTGTAATCAATGGACATTTTTAATAGAGCCGAAAAATAGACGTGGGGGAGATCGAGCCACGGTTCTATTAAAAATGGAATCACGGTGGATCTACCGACTTGACACTATAGCACCTCGTGGCTTAAACATGTCCATTGATTACAGTTGCTTCTAAAAATGACAGTGGGTCTCTTTTCATCTGATTATGGATGTTTTTACCAACTCATTGCTTGTGCAACCTATAATTATTTCGATACGTTTATGTCATTTACTAGGCATATGTCGATTAACATACTTTTATGATACGGATTAGTATGAGCCTTCTAGCTTGCTGATGTGTCCAATGCGCTGTGTTGCCCTGGTACCCATACATTGATGCTTTGATGTTTATACATTATTTATCTTTAGCGGTATGGTGTTCCGCTGTTCTTGCATATGTTGTTTGGGGTTACCAAGACAACCAGTTCCGACGCTATGTCGTCACTGCGTACGCGCGCGTTACTTCGTCAAGCGCGCATGCGCAGTAGCATTGTACACACTATGGGGTTGCTATGGACATGCACTTAGGCTTGCGGTCCAGATTTGACACGCTAGATGTACAGCTGTACTAATCAGTTTTGTACTTGGCGTTTTTTTGTGTTGTTTTCTGATTGGTGGGTGGGGGTATTTAATGGTTTTCTTATGCATGTTGTAATATGCCTGATTTATTTTTACGAACTACTGCATGTGATCAAAGCTCCAGTGGGAGCTGAAACGTTATGCATTGTTGGCATTAAAGGAAGGTGTGTTGCTTAAATCTCGTGTGCTGGCTTTTTTGGCGTGGGACTGCAGGGATCATCACCAGGTCCTGTCTTTATGCTATTACTCTTTTATTTATATATATATATATATATATATATATATATATATATATATATACACACAATATTTGCTTTAAAGACCATTTCAGTTTCAAAGACTATTTCTCCTTTAAGGTTGAATAAAAGAAGTTACAGTTGAATTTGATCCAGAACAAGCTCAGTGACTGACACCTGCGAAATAGAAAAAGGAACAACCAGATTAGAAAAGGAAAATAAACCATAAAAGCATAAAACCCATTTTCAGATGTAATAATATATCATCCTAAGCAGTTTATGTACTTTTCCAAAAGGAGACAGATTTGTCTATAATTTGATGAAGTTGTTTTCATACTTTATTAAAGGTGCAGTCTTGTGTATTCAGCATTTTCATTTACTACTTTTTGATGATAAAGTAAACTGCCATGAGTACTAAGGAAATTCAGATTCTCCAAAACAACAACATTTTGTTTCCCAAATGCATAACTATAGGCAGTCTAAATCAAATCAAGATGTGTGAACAAATATTTTAACTGTAGAATGGGTAGAAGGAAAAAAAGATATTAGAAATTAATGTAATATTATGAACACAATAATAACATTATAAGCAAGGCTATAACATTAAAGAATTATTGAAATAAAAAAATAACTTTACTCTTTCTTAGTTAAAGAAACATTTAAGGAAATTTTATGGAATTTTTGTATCATTCACATGAAAGAACATAATTTAAACTTTTGTTTTTTAAATGTGAATTTAAAGCAGTATTGGTTGCATATATCTGATGGTGCTTCATACTCAAGTTGGTTGATTGAGATAAGTACTAGTTTAAATAATTCTCTTGTATATCCATAATAAAGTAATACAATGTTGAGCGCAGTGTCCTGCAAGTATTTTTGATACATACCATATATGTATCAGTAAGTAAAAAGATGTACATTTATGTAATTATTTTTAGGTATTCTGCACCTTAAGATTACCTTACTTCTTGATCGAAGGCTTATTTTAAACTTTAGTTGCATAATTATCCCAGCTGACTACTGATTACTATAAGCCTTCACTGTTTTAATTATAATATATACATTATATATCCATATAGTTTCATAGTATAATAATGTGATTAAATGGATAGTCTAGTCAAATTTCATGATTATGATAAAGCATGCAATTTTTAGAAATGTTCAAATTTACTCCTATTATAAATTTTCTTTGTTGTCTTGGTATCTTTATTTGAAAAAGCAAGAATGTAAGCTTAGGAGCAAGCCCATTTTTGGTTCAGCACTTGGGTAGCAGTTGCTGATTGGTGGCTAATTTTTATTGATATTAGGAGTAAATTAGAAAGTTGCTTAAAATTGCATGCTATATCTGAATCGTGAAAGTTTAATTTTGACTAGACTATGCCTTTAAAGGGTAATGAAACCCAACATTTTTAATTCATGAATCAGACAGAGCATGCAATTTTAAACAGCTTTCTATTTCACTTCTTTTATCAAATTGTATTTGTTCTCTTGGTATCTTTTGTTAAAAAATAAATCCAATATATTATATCAACACTCCTTTAGTCCTTCAAAAAAGGTATTTTTATGTGAAAAACATTGAAATGTCATGTGTAGGGATCGAATATGCACAGTCAGGTTAGCGTGCGAGTATTTGTGATAGTTTTTTTTTTTTAAACTCTATTAGAGAAGTTAACGTGGTTGCAATATATTTTTGCACGTAAAAAGCCTCTGTCTATAGTAGTTTACGCTCCAACGTGCTAAATTTTGCTCCACTCTTTACCAAGCCCTAAATGGGGCAGAAAACCCCTCATAATTACAAGATATTTCTGTTGCTATGTAATAACATATCAGCCAAGTCTAAACATACAAAAAAATAGCACATTGTTTGCTGCAATTGTTTTTCAGTAGCTAAACATACTTACCGCTTGCCTTATTTGGAGGAGCCCAATCTGGGCTTGAGTCTACAGACAACACGGTTAAATGTTAAAGCCTATACAATAAAGATATGTAGCAGAGTTAGCCATGATACTTCATCAAAGGCATTTACAGCTCCGAGGATTAGAAGAAAAAAAAACTACTGTCAGAGACAAATTACGTGAGGGGACAGAATACATAATGAAAGTTTTCTGTTTTTTTATTCATAGCTAAATAATTTAGATGAAAATCTTAAGGTGTTAAATACTCAAATGATATCAAACATCTTTTTCATAATAAAAGATTACAGCTTACTTTGTGCTAAAGTAAAAACACAGAACTTTAAACTGACATTTTGCAGTCTTGTATTGTTTTAATATAAAGTATCAAGTACAGGGAAGGTGAATATAAATGATACTGCGCAACCTTGAGTAATTGAACGTCTGAACTTTTATGCCATTGCAAGTGTTCTATAAGGATTGATTTCTGATCTGTTTTATGACTTTTCCTTATTAGGTATTATAATGATTTATAATTGGATTATGAAAGAAGCATAAAGGACTCATTATTAGATACCATATCATCAGCACATATTCCAGGTGATCCAGATTCATTTACCAAAGTTTAAATATTACTCTTGTTCATCTTTATGGAGAACAAATCTTGAATTACTATGTAATCACTTTAATTATGACTACAATATAAATGGGTATCTCTGAATAGTTTGAGAATATTGTTTCAAAAATTATATTGCAAAACTTCAATCAAACTTTTAAGTACTATGTTGAACATATTTGCACATTAATTCTTTCAAAAGTTATTTTTTTTTACTTTGTCTTTTTTAACATAAATATGTGTATATATACAGTACATACAAAACACAGAAATGGACAGCACTCTCAAACAGAACTGGTTACACATCCTATGACCCTGCAAAGCTTGGAGCTCACCAGCACTTTAAGACAGCTGCACAGCTTTCAGGGACTCAGGCAGTTAACCCTAGACGAACCTGGGTGCAAAGCCTATAGGGAAAATTGCAAAACTTTTCTATTAATACAACACATAGAAATGCTGTCTCTCTCTTTAAAGCACACAGCTAGATGAAAAGCATAATGGAAGAGTAAGTTACAGCATTTGGTTAAATGGTGATATGCCCAGGACTGTGTTAAAGCCTTTTCCTTCCTGGGTCCCTAACCTACAGCCACACGATGCATGCTTTTAACTAAACACACTGAGATAAAAACAAGAGTGACATAGGCCCTTTGTCATTTCCGTAGGCACAAACAAAACATTGGTACACATCCTATGACCCTGCAAAGCTCACAGACCTGGGTGCTCACCAGCATTCACAGAAAGCTGCACACCTTTTAGGTACTTAGGTAGTTGACCTCAGACAAGCCTGGGTGCAAAGCCCATAGGGAAAATTACAAAACAAAATGATTAGCATGACACATAGGAAGTCTATAAATCTCTTGTGAGCACACAGCTAGATTGAATGAAAAATTGAAGAGTTAGTTACAGCATTTTGGCAAATGGCGATAGGCTCAGAAACGCATCATGATGTCTGCCTCCCTGGGTCCTTAACCTACAGCCACACAATGCATACCTTAAACCAAATACACTGATACCAGCACTCTCAGACAGCTGCCCAGCTTTCAGAGATGATATATAGATGATAGATAGAAATATTATACACTGAAAGGTGTTATTGGAAGCCATTATAAAAAGGAAAGGGTATGTGAGTGTGACTGTAATAAAGTACATCATGTAGCTTTTTTTATAAGAGAATATTGCTTTTAAGGGACATAAAACACTAATTGCCAGATTACGAAGGGAGCACTATTTCGCACTTTTGTTCTTATGCTAACTGTGCTAGAAGTAAACATTTTGTTGAGTAGAGAGAGCAAATGCAGCTCCCGGCGTGCAGCAGGAAAACCCGGAAGTAAGTCCCAAAGACAAATACATGAAAGAATGCTCAAAAAACCGGACTGCCATAGCCTAGGCGGGGGATAAGTCTGCATCAATCAGAGCAAGTCAAAGAGGAGTGGCAGGCACTACACCAAAACCCAATAATATAATAAAACAAAATTTATTAGAAACATTAAAAAAGGCAAACAGACATGGCAGGCAGGCTGTGCAAATTATACGTCCCTAACGTGCTCATTGTACCTTGTTCTAACTGGACAAGTGGTTTTGCCAACATATTGACAGAGGCAAACATTACAAGTTAAAAGGTAAACAACGAACTGTGAACCACAGTTAGCATAAAAATCAATGTTGTATGTTTCTTTGGTTACCTGACTAGTAAAACTATTATCCAAATAAATATTGAGGCAAGCATAGCAAATTCTACTTCCGCACTTAAAAGTACCTTTTTTAGATAGCCAATTCATAGATTTTATGTCATCTTTGCTTTTAACTAGACTAGGTTACAATGTTTGTGCTAGGGTCCTAGATTTTTTTGGGACACACTTACAATTTTTAATATAAGGCTGTAGGACATCATCAGCAGACAAAATATGTAGATGTCATTTTAATGTTTTTACTATAGTTCATATATTCATATAGTTGTATAAATTATTTTATAAATGTCTAAGATAGTTTTAGCTGTACTATCTGCTGACTATAGTAACATTAATTAGAATATAAAAATAGCTTTTTACATCAACAGATTTTAATCGTTTTATTTGGGAATTCTTCTCCTTCTAAAATGAATGGATTAAGATCTAATTCAGAATTTAAACCTGATGTTTCCATTTCATATATAATTTTTGCTTCTTAACGTAACAGTATTTTCTCAAAGTTTTCTCCCCTCTCCAATATTTTTTTCACCTTACATACTCCTCAATATTTGAAGTCTCTAGTGTTGATATTGTAAACTGTTCTAAAATGTTCATATAGGACACCATGTACTAAGCATTCAAATAGTCTGACATTGTAGACGCGGATAAACTCGCTGTTACTCGCTGCAAGTGAAATGATGTACGCTGTCACTATGTACTAAAAAAACCACTCTGAAATAGTCACGTCTAGATTGATAAATTTGACGCCTTGCTCGCCGTGTCTAATCTAATGTACTTAAATGTCTGTAGATTTGTATAGCCAATTCTTAACAAGTGACCTGCAAAGTGTCACAAACGTCATAGTAGCGGGAATAGAATTTAGCAACTATAAAAGTGCAACATTTCTAAAAAACTTTATTATTGTTCAAAAAATTTTGATCATTTTATTCTCTGCATTTTATTTGTAAAACCACCTGAATGGAGCCTGTTGCCATAAAATGCAATGCAGCTAATAGTTTCCATAGTCCTGGAATAGCTCGTGAATGCACCGTCATTGGCTCCAAATAATCTTCTATCTCTCAATACAAGTGTTATATGGATTCAGGATCAAGCCGGAATCTTTGCACGATCTCTCTGTCTGAAAGGCCGTGCAAACCAACCCGTGGAAGGAATACATGGGGGACATGAAATCTCCTTCTTCTTGCACATCGATAAGCAACATTTTCATCAATATTCTGTCTTCTAGACCGGATTTGCATCACACGGATAAGAAACAAATACAGAAGTGTCTCCATAACTCAAGAAATAAAGAATGTAAGTACAATAATGAGTTTGTACGCTCGCAAGTTTAAAAATGTGGGTTTGGACATAGTTGACGGGTTTGTACATATCCGTGTGCGAATTTTGAAGCAAAAATATAAGCTCGCTGACTGCTTAGTACATGGAGCCCATAGCCTTGTTTCTAGGTCACCTTTTTCAATGTTGTAAAGATGTTCTCTTATTCTAGTTCTGAGACTTCTAGTAGTCACTCCTAAATATTGCTTCTTGCAAGAACATTGTATTAAATAAAGTATCCCTTTGTCAGAACACCTTATAGTGTCATGCATTTTAAATGTTTGGATAGAGCATGCAATTTTAAGCAACTTTCTAATATCAATTTTTCTTCATTCTCTTGGTATCTTTATTTGAAAAAGCAGAAATGAAAGCGTAGGAGTCGGTATATTTTTGGTTCAGAATCATGGATAGCGCTTGCTAATTGGTGACTACATTTAGCCCCCACTTTTAAAGCGCTACCCAGGTGCCTAACCTAAAATGGGCATGCTCCTGAGCTTTCATTTCTGTCCTTCAAATAAAGATACTAAAACAATTGATAATAGGAGTAAATTAGAAGTTGCTTAAAATTGCATGTTCTATCCTAATCATGAAAGAAAAAAAATTGGGTTTATTATTCCTTTAATTAAATAAATGTCCCCCAGTTTCCCCCAAAATAAAGTGTACTGTTAAGTTTGTTAAATTAAAATTAACACCATCTTTTTTTTTTTTTTTTTTTAAATAACTGCACGAAGCAGTTTTAAGGGATTAAGTGAGGGGATGTTGGGTATTAGAAAAAAAATGGCACTGAAAAGTGCCTTTACATTGCGGTGTATATGCTTGTTTACATATATATATTTACATATATAAACACATAAATATATATGTAGATATTCATATACATATATATTCTTAATATGCTGCCCAACGCTGCACGACTTACTCCCTTCGCTGCGCTAGGTTCTGTGTTATGTCTATCGGCTTTAGAACGTGGCTCCTATTGGAGCTTATGGAAGCATGCTCTCGTGAGCACAAAGCTTTCATGCAATGCTTAAGCGACCTGGTATTATGAATAGAGTGGAAATATCGCACTTGCAAAAGTGTAATTTTGCGCTCTATTCATAACTTAGCCCATAATATAAACATAGATAGACATGTATATATATACATTTAGACATGTATATGTATGTATGTCTATGTTAAATCCCTTTGCCTGCCTTTTTTTCTTACACCTGAGATTTCATATCTTTGAGCCCTTATAACTTTTTTGTGCAATATTTTTTTTAATATTTTTATTAGTGTTATTTTGAGTGTAACTGTATTGTGTAATGCAATTTTGAAGTGTTTTGTGACACTTTTTTGTTTCCCAAAAAAGTTTACCACAACTCATATGACGCACTAACCCGACAAGCGTTAACTTAAATTGCGCTCAAGCAATTGTGTTTACTTTCAATTTGTAATACAAGTGCAATTTAACGTGTGCACAAACAAACGAGAAAACTCGATATCTCTTGCTCGCAAATGATATCGATCCACTCGTAATCTGGCCATAAATAATTCTCTAGTCGTGGTTGCTACCATTTTGAAATCTGGCGTTTCAGTGCAGATGTGTTTGCAAATGTATAAAAACTCTCCATCAGATACTTGTAGTGAAACGGAAGTTCCAGAAAGGCAGCACCCATAATAAGAGGGAGGTACATTTAGTGTTTAGTATTTCTTTAAATTATTACTGGTAAATAATATTCAGGTTTCTATGGTGGGTTATGTTTTAGAATTTGCACTAGGAGCATTAAAAAAAAAAATAAAGACGAAGAAAAAGAAATATAACAACATTTAAAATATGTAAGACTATACTGAAAGAAAAAAGATTTTTGAATTTTAAAAAGTTTTGATTATCAAGAACCAGCTGATAAACATTTTTTCAAAGACTGATAATATTTTCTAAATGCTGTTTAAACTTTTTGAACACTGGGGGAGTTGTGAATTCAGAGGAGACATAAATGAAAATCAGTTCGCAGTAAGTGCTGTACTCCTGAGAGTTGTGAAATTCACAGGAAACAAAGAAAGAGCTATATATATTAAGAAACATTAGATGCATCTAACCATTTCTTATTTTTTTCTAAAACAAAGAGCAGAGGCAGAGCTGTATCTTTATCGATGTAATATCTATAAAATCGTTTAATAAAATAAAAAGTATACCACATAGACGAAATACCTATTACCCAGCTGTGTAACTAAACTATTTTTTTTTTAAATATAGACTGTGATATTCACTTCTAAATTAGACCAAAATAGTAATTTCCATGGGCGTCTGCTGTGGGGGCAAGAAAGGGCAGATGCCCCCCCCCCTTGATTTTTTATGGTTCCCATTTGCATAATAGTTTGTGCCAGCAATGCTGTTCTGTCTGCACAGCTCTATCAACCTTATCTAACCATAATGCAACTGTTGACGCTCATACCGGAGTGGGGGCGCACACAATGATTGCACCAATCTGGAAACCTGCTATCAGGAGTGTACTATCCTGCTGATAATGTCCCCTCACTGGCTCCTCCCCCTAATGCTCTGGCAGTGCTAAACCTGGAGTAAAAATGGCAAAGTCTGCCTTGAGCATTGTGATCTGTCACAGTGCTTAGTTTCACATCCAGTAGCACAGTATGTAATTGAGATCTTAATTGTTGGTACATACTATTCATGTATAAAACTTTAATTTTTGAATATTCCTGGGTATGTGGTCTTTCTTAGTGAAATTTATTAAATGTTATATCTAATAAACATTTGAGGGACACAAAGATAATCTTTTTATTTTTGTTATTTTGTTCAATCTAAAAGATGGCATTTTAGGATGTATTGCTGTTTTTTATTGTTCCAGTACTGAGAAAAGAAAGTGTGTGTAGGCTTGTGACTGGTTTTACTGTTCACAAATAATAAGTTCTGATTATCAGCCACTGAACAAAGTTTTATTTCATATCCATAAAATAAATATTTTAGAGTTTATTTTTATTTCAACTGACATTGGCCAACATGCCAAGCAAATCTAATAATGTAAATCATATTTCAATCCAAATACTACACCAGTTCTGCTTGAGTTACAACAGTTTTTTTTTTCTAGACTTTTGGATTGTATTTTGATAAATTCCTTTTTAGCAACAGACCAGAATCATCTTACATTTTTTTTTATTCAAACATAATATAATGAAGGGCAAGGTTATAGTAGTGTGGGACTTTAATATGCCAGATGTAGACAAGGAGGTGCCTGTTGCTATTTCAACTAGAAGTAAGTATACTCTGAATTTTTTGCAAGGGAATCACTTGGACAACTGTTAAAATTGCAAACACTTTAAAGAGCTGTATTAGATGTAATACTTACAAACATCTGACCTTTCTATGGCTCTTGTGATTATAAGCTGGTATGATTTAATATTCAGGCAAAGGTATTGTAAAGCCATAGTAAAATAAAAGTTTTAGATTTTAAAAGGATGATTTTTCTTACATGGGTAAATACCTTAATTATTCTCTAAAAAGGGTGACATAGATTGCAGGAGTGCCCACACAGTGAGAATATTTAAAAAATGCTATTTTAGTGCAACTTCACACTGTATTAGACTTGTTTGTAAAAGTAAAAATTATGCACATATATGGTTTTAAAAAAACAAACATTACATGTAGTTAAGACAAAAAAGACAGTTTATAAAAAACTGAAACATGATGGTTTAGAAGAGGAAAGGGATAAAAGTGAGAACCCAGCAAAAATGATAAAACGGTTAATCAGAAAAGATAAAGCTGATGTAGAAGAGAAAATAGTGAAAAGAGAAAATTGAGGGATAGTAAGACTCAAGACTGAGGATAATAGAGTAGTGAAAGGAGTTAAACAAAAAACAAACTGTGTAAATGAGTGCTTTTGCTCAGTCTTGACAACAGATTGTAATGATAGTTAAATTATTATAAGAGATGTCTGATTAAATGCTAATCTGGGTAGTGCTTATCTTTTTACAGAGGAAGAAGTTTTAATGGTTTCATCAAAAATAAAAGTCAAGAAGTGGCTACAGACATTATTAATCCAACATTTCTAAGGGAATTTCATTAGCTGATTTATCAAATCAGTCACTGTTAACAGTTGTTGTTCCGGATGACTGGAAAACTGCTAATGTAGACCCTCTTCATAAAAAGGGTAGTGGGGAAGACTCTAGTAACTCTAGACTAGTCTGTTTGACCTCAATTGCAGGGAAAGTAATGGAAATTATTTTAAATTCAGACAAACAACTAAGAATACAAAGAACAGCATGGTTTCTAATGACCACTGCTTCTTACAATGCAGGAGGCAGGTTTGCTTGTGTGAACCTGCCCCATAAGGGCTCTAGAGCAGCTTACGCTGCTTAGTGCATGAAGCCCTTAGTGCTAAAAAAAAATGTGCACCAAACACAACATAAATACATTAAAATATACTGTTAAACTCATATACTTATATATGTAGATATGAATATACATGCATATATAAACATTTAAACAAATATATACATATATGTATATGCAATTTGGAGTCCTTTCTATTCAAATACCTTAAAACATGAAAAATAGTTTTTATCCAATGTTAATATTTTAAAATGTGTTTTACTGTGTATTTAGGGCTCCATGTACGAAGCAGCAAGAGGAAGGTATTGTGAAACCATATGCAAGCCTGCTTCACGCAATGCTAGACTGCTGCTTCTTACACCCTAAGCCACCTCTGAGGTGGCGAGGGACAATCACAGTGAGCTTGCTCCCTCTCACTGATTGACAGCCCCTTCAGTCGCGTGAATGAAGGGGCGGCCATTACACACTGTGATGAGTGTGTAATGATACATACGGGCCAGCGGATATACAGGTCCACTGCCCATATGTAGTGAAGGCAGGCAAGTTGAGAAGCTGTCCACCCACCTCTTAGTACATGGGGCCTTTATTGTCAATATGTTACATTCACATAGTAGAAAATGTTCTTTGTATTATTAAATATATATAGTGGAAAAAAGAAGAACATCGGTAGAACAAGGAATCCTTTGATGCTTTGTAGCTGGTTTATTAGAACCAAATGTAATTATAAAGACAGTCTATAATGGCAGCACGCTAAGAACTGATGCGTTTCGCGCATGTGCACCTGCGCTTCCTCAGAGATCTGTATATATTTATACCTCTATATATCCATATAGATATATAGATATAATGTATGTAAAATATTCATAATTACATTTGGGTTTAGAGCTGTAGGCCTAATGTGGTGTCGGGTTAGTGCTTGAGTGATAAGCATTAGTTAATTTTTTAATAGCATGGTCCATTAAGGTCTAGGGGACGAATACTTTAGCACGGTTGCGATATGCAAAGTCTTGAAGTTAGCACGTTAAAAGTTTGCTTCCAATGGTGTTTATGTGAGTGACATTGGTAAATAGTGAGCCACTTGTAATCGGGCCCTTATGACTAAAATGATTGCGCACTTTATTTCTGATTGCGTGGGTTAATTTAAGATAAGCGCCAAGTTATTATCCTTAAGCTCCCTCACAGGTAATCTTCCCTATGATTACCAATTTTTAGTATAAACCAAACAAAAGTCAATTATTGAAGTTTGGGAGCGCTAAAAAAGCTTTAAAGACAATATGGAGATTTAAAATTTGCACAATATTTATTGCTGGTGGACAATCTAAAAACATATATAAATCAAAAAATCAAAAAAAACAATAATATAAACAGTATAATCAGTCTAGGGTAGGATGAAGTAGTGCTAATATATTAAAGTATGGGACGTCTCCCATATAAAGTTTAAAAGGGAGACGTCCCATACTTTAATATATTAGCACTACTTCATCCTACCCTAGACTGATTATACTGTTTATATTATTGCACTTTATTTCTGAGCCAAATTTGAAAATATTCTAAAGGAATTAACACAGATACACAAACACAGAAACACTCAAATACACTCAGAAACACACACACACATATACTCACGTACACATTCAGACACACACTCATGCACACAGAAAAACTCTCATCTCATCCCCAGTCAAACGTCAAACCATAAAAGGCCTTAGAATTGCATAATTAACAAGCGCATAATAAAAATACAATGTAATAACCCTTACTCTGAATTTCAAATAAACAGTAGATTATTTTTCTTGACGCTCCCCTGTATCATGGGACAGCCATCAGCTAATCACAGTCTAGTATATGTATACACTGTGAACTTGTGCATATGCTCAGTAGGAGCTAGTGCCTCGGAAAGTGTGCATATCAAAATACTTTACAAAATGTGATAATAGGAGTCAATTGGAAAGTTGCTTAAATCTGCATGCTTTATCTGAATCATAAAAGTTTAATTTTGACTTATGCATTCCTTTAAAGTCAAAAGTAACTTCACTTTCCAGGTCTCTGGAGGGGCCCTAAATAAATTGCATAGTGGCCAGAGATGCTATCTACTTAAGAATATACAATGCTCCCAGGGCAGGTGTGATTATGACATAAAAATATATATATATTTTTTTAGATTGTTCCCACGGGAACAGGGCTCCCAATTCCCCCTGTATTTGTTTATTACATTTTGTCTGGTGTCTCATATTGTACTGTCCTTTTATCTTTGTTACCCATGGACAGCGCTGCGGAATCTGTTGGCGCTTTATAAATAAAGAATAATATTAATATATATTTACAATTTGCTGCCATTGCTGCTCTGCTTACCCCCGTCGCTGTGTTAGTTCTCATGCTGTGAATGCTTCCCAGCAATGTGAATGGCTAATTTCTAATACCAGCGCACATTTGCATGTGCTGGTATTACTCAGTGGAGCACAAATATCACTTTTGTGAAAGCAATATTTTGTGCTCCACTTGTAATCTAGCCCTTAGTTTGCAAAATATATTTGGATGTGCAAAAAACAAACCCAAACAAACAGATTTTCTCTTACTGGTCAAGGTCTGTTCACCACATCTTCTTAAGTTCTCAGAGCTATCACTCTGACTCCGTCATAGGGTTCCATACAGTCATCTAGATGTCTGACACACAGAGGAGTTCTGTTATCCACACCTTTCATGGGCATATTTACGGGCATGGGCATTCGTCTATAGCTGCAGCTCCACAAGCCCCACATTAATCTGGTCATGGCAAAAACCTGCACGCAGAGATTAATAGGGTGGCTAGGGGGGAGGAGGCAGCAGCTCATTGGTGGTGAGTGGTGTGACTTCACACATGGGGTGTGGTCAGCAGCCCAGCAATCGCAGAAAGAACAGCAGCAGCTTAGCAGCCGGCAAGTTAATTGGACGCTTTGTTGTCCAGCTGCTGCTAAACATTTCTTCCATCACTGCCTGTGGGTCATCTATTGACAGTTATCCTAACTCCAGTGACCCCTTTCATCCCCTCTTGTAGTAACTGTGTAGATAATATATATATATATTTATTTTTAACTTTGACTTAATAAAAATATATTTGTTAAGTTTTGAAGTAAAATGTATATCTATTTTTTTCATTAACTTTAGTACTTACAAACCATCTTGATTTATTTGACAGTAATGCTTGCTGTTGGTAATATTTAACCTTAATTTAACATGGATTTTTTTTTCTCTCTAAATGTACAACCAAACTCTAATCTAGATTAAAGGGACAGTCCAAAATAAACTTTCATAATTCAAATAGGGCATGTGATTGTAAACAACTTTCCATTTTACTTTTATCACCAATTTTGCTTTGCTCTCTTGGTATTCTTAGTTGAAAGCTAAACCTAGGAGGTTCATATGCTAATTTCTTAGACCTTGAAGGCCACCTCTAATCTGAATGCATTTTGACAGTTTTTCACCACTAGAGTGCATTAGTTCATGTGTTTCATATAGATAACATTGGGCTCATGCACGTGAAGTTACCAAGGAGTGAGTACTGATTGGCTAAAATGCAAGTCTGTCAAAAGAACTGAAATAAGGGGGCAGTTTGCAGAGGCATAGATACAAAGTAATTGCAGAGGTAAAATGTGTATTATTATAACTGTGTTGGTTATGCAAAACTGGGGAATGGGTACTAAAGGGATTATCTATCGTTTTAAACAACGCAAATTCTGGTGTTAACTGAATTGCTCCTTTCTAAGGATTCAAGCAAGGGAGTGGATTCCAACCCTGATTCAACATATTGAGCTTCTGTGTGATTTACAGACCAGTGCTAGCAGAGGAAGCTGCCTGGGGTTATTGTGAAAAGTTGAGTGGAAACAAAATTAATTTAGTACAGCTGGGGAAATATTGCAGATAAAAAACAAAGTAATTAACTTTACTTTTCTTTAGCAATTGTTTTTTCCCCTCCCCTCCTTTATATATTGTACTTTTTATGTACAGAACTTACCTATTTATACACTGTCACACATATAGGTTAACATATGCAATTTACAAATGCAGATGTCTCACTGACTCCTTGTAGTACAGTCTGTGAAAGCACTCAGGGTCAGTTTATAAGAGGGGCTCTATTTAACGCTCCAGCTGGAGTGTAAAAGGATCACTAAATGCAGTAGAATTGCATAATTAATAAGTGCATAATAAAAAGATAATGCAATAACACCTACTCTGAATTTCAAATAAACAGTAGATTTTTTTCTGGCAAATTTATTTTTTTTCTCTCATTTTCTGCTCCCCCCCGTATCATGTGACAGACGTCAGCCAATCACAGACTAGTATATGTATACCCCGAGAGCTAGTGCACATGCTTAGTAGGAGCTTGTTCCCCAGAAAGTGTGAATATAAAAAAGACTGTGCAAAATTTGATAATGGAATTAAATTGGAAAGGGTCTTAAAACTGCACGCTGTATCTAAATCATAAAAGTTTATTTTTACTTGAGTGTCCCTTTAACTGCGCTAGAAGTAAGCATTTTGTGCTTTTTGGACTGCACTCATATTATGAGTTGAAAGTAAACTGTTTTCATTGGGAATAGAATAAAAGATTTCACTATCAGTCTTCTTGGTATCATGGAGTCAATTTCCCCTGATCATTGCTTAAACTACTTTCCATAGATTATAACACATGTAAAGGAAGTAAATAAAAATTGGAAACCAATAAAAAGGAAGGTTTTCCAATTATTCACTGAAGGTTATCATGCTTCACTCTCATTTAATCTATTTCCTAGAAGTGTATTAATTCCTACTGCTAAGCTCAAAGAAGCTAGTTATTGTCCTTATAGAAAACCACCTTTCTCATCAGTATACTGACTAAATCAATTTAAAGTACAGAGTTATATCCTACTATTTTTAACAAGTTTGGTAAATTAAAAATTCTGCTCACTCATGTAATGATTTGGTGCCTCCTTACCTTCCTAGTCTAAAGCAAGATATTTCTATCAGGTGAGGCAGACCACAGTGCTGGGAAACGGTATGGTAATAAATATTACATAGCTTCTTACTTATGAAATAGCTTTATTATTATTATTATTTGTATTATTTTACACACCACCATACATTACATTCATTGCATATGTCACAGCACAATCAGAACACACAGAGAGGTTATCAAGCATACAATCTACAGGGGAAGGATGCTGGCAGAGATATGTAATAAAGTGATTTGTAAATGGGGAATTTTTTTAAGCCAGGGTAATGATAGGAAACATAGGGTTTTTAATATAACAGAATAAATGTCTATTAATACAAAAAAATGTAGTGTGGAAAAGTAGAGGTGTTTAATTTTGCTTCTTCCACTGTAGCTATTGAACATGATGACATTTAATGTGGTTATAATAAAATAAACACTGAGGCCTTAATCACAATCTATCGGCCACATTTTTGTGGGGAGCTTTCAGGAAAAAAAGCCACTTTTTGTTTTGAGTTGATCACAATCAAAGTTTTTTGTGTGTTTATCAGAGCTGTAAATATGTGAACGGACCACAGAAAAAAAGCCCTATTTTTAACACAGAAATGAAATGTTTTTGTCAATCACAATCTATTTCCGCTATATTTTTCAACAGGTTTTTGAGACCATTTTTTCCTTATCGAATTTGACACTTAAAAGCACTTGTTAAAGTCCTGTTAAAAATAATATGTTGCTGTCTATGGATATTTGTTGGATAAGTGGGGACTGGGTCAGTAGTCCCTTGCAACGTGCACCTCTATATTGCTTTGCTGTTGGACTGTATATATTTGATTCAAAAATAGGGCTTTTATCTGAAAGCTGGAAATTCTCTGGCAGCTCTAAGAAATATCCAAAGCCTGTTATTGTCTTGAAACAAAAGTTCCTTTTTTGAGCAGAAAATCCACCAAAATACATCAGAATTATATTAAAAAGTACACTTACACTTATAAAATCTAAAAATATATTGAAAAAAAAATTGTATAAAAAAGTTTTAAGGGCTCAAAGATATGAGGTCTCAGGTGTTAGAAAAAAAAGGACTTCAAAGTCTAATTATGTATATGTATATACTGTATATAGAAAAATACAAAAAGCAGAAGCACTTGTCCAAATCTAAAAGGTTAGGTTTATTGAGTTCAAAGAAACCAAAAAAACACAATGTTTCAGGACTCAGCCCTTAGTCACGTGAACAATTTGGGTAATACCAGCACCACTATTTATACCCAACAGGTGTACAATTCGACAGGTGCACTGCATATAAAAATATTTATATGTATGTACATTTGTATTTATGTATTTATATGTGTTTATATGTATTTGCAGACATATATAGAAATATAAACACATAGACATATATAGAACTGCACTGGAGCCCTTTACTGGGCTGAAAACATGTAAAATCATATTTATGCAATATTCATATTAATTTAAGTGTTATACTGTGTTTTTAGTATAAATATTTCACATTCCAACGAAAAAAACATAGGGGAATATTTTATAAGTATTTATAAATAGATAATTCATATATATATATATATATATATATATATATATATATATATATATATATATATATATATATATATATATATATATATATATATATATATACTGTGTATATATATATATATATATATATATATATATATATATATATATATATATAATGTGTATTATATATAGATATAAACACATGTATATATAATCCAATGCCAGGGTGCTCCATATGTAGAAAATAGAAAATCCAATTATATATAATATATATATATATATATATATATACAGTATCTCACCCCTCACATTTTTGTAAATATTTTATTATATCTTTTCATGTAACAACACTGAAGAAATGACACTTTGATACAATGTAAAGTAGTGAGTATACAGCCTGTATAACAGTGTAAATTTGCTGTCCCTTCAAAATAACTCAACACACAGCCATTAATGTCTAAACTGTTGGCAACAAAAGTGAGTACACCTTATAACCCCTTAAGGACCAGCGACGTACCCTGTATGTCACTGGCCTTTTTTTGGGACTTGATTGTTTTATAGCGCGGTCTTGCCACCAGCGTTGAGACTGCTCTATTCCACAAAGCCTGCTGGAGGGAGTGCATTAATAGCGTGTTCTTGCTAGACTTGTGCTATTATGTCCTGAAAAAACCCTTAACGACCAGTGACATACAGGGTACATTGTGGTCATTAAGGGGTTAATTTAAATGTCCAAATTGGGCCCAATTAGCCATTTTCCCTCCCGGAAATCATCATGTGACTCATTAGTGTTACAAGGTCTCAGGTGTGAATGTGGAGCAGGTGTGTTAAATTTGGGTTATCGCTCTCACACTCTCTCATACTGGTCACTGGAAGTTCAACATGGCACCTCATGGCAAAGAACACTCTGAGGATTTGAAAAAAAGAATTGTTGCTCTAAATAAAGATGACACGGTGGGCAAGACCATACAGCGGTTTCACAGGACAGGTTCCACTCATAACAAGCCTCGCCATGGTCGACCAAAGATGTTGAGTGCACATACTCAATGTCATTTCCAGAGGTTGTTTTTGGGAAATATACGTATGAGTGCTGCCAGCATTGCTGCAGAGGTTGAAGGGGTGGGGGGTCAGCCTGTCAGTGTTTAGACCATATGTCGCACACTGCATCAAATTAGTCTGCATGGCTGTCGTCCCAGAAGAAAGCCTCTTCTAAAGATGATGCACAAGAAAGCCCACAAACAGTTTGCTGAAGACAAGCAGACTAAGGACATGGATTACTGTAACCATGTCCTCTGGTCTGATGAGACCAAGATAAAATTATTTGGTTCAGTTGGTGTCAAGCGTGTGTGGTGGCAACCAGGTGAGGAGTACAAGGACAAGTGTGTCTTGCCTACAGTCAAGCATGGTGGTGGGAGTGTCATGGTATGGGTCTGCATGAGTGCTGTTGGCACTGGGGAGCTACAGTTCATTGAGGGAACCATTAATGCCAACATGTACTGTGACATACTAAAACAGAGCATGATCCCCTTCCTTCGGAGACTGGGTCGCAGGGCAGTATTCCAACATGATAACGACCCCAAACACAGCTCCAAGATGACTACTGCTTTGCTAAAGAAGCTGAGGGTAAAGGTGATTTACTGGCCAAGCATGTCTCCAGACCTAAACTCTATTGAGCATCTGTGGGGCATCCTTAAACGGAAGGTGGGGGAGCGCAAGGTCTCTAACATCCACCAACTCCGTGATGTTGTAATGGAGGAATGGAAGAGGACTCCAGTGGCAACCTGTAAAGCTCTGGTAAACTCCATGCCCAATATGGTTAAGGCAGTGCTGAAAAATAATGGGGGGCCACACAAAATCTTGACACTTTGGGCCCAATTTGGACATTTCCACTTAGGAGTGTACTCACTTTTGTTGCCAACAGTTTAGACATTAATGGCTGTGTGTTGAGTTATTTTGAGAGGACAGCAAATTGACACTGTTATACAGGCTGCACACTTTACATTGTAGCAAAGGGACATTTCTTTAGTGTTGTCACATGAAAAGATATAATAAAATATTTACAAAAATGTGAGGGATGTACTCATTTTTGTGAGATACTGTATGTATATATATATATATATATATACACACACATATAGATAGATGATAGATAGACATTTTACAAAAAACAAAAAACATCACATACAGTGGGGAAAAAAAGTATTTAGTCAGCCACCAATTGTGCAAGTTCTCCCACTTAAGAAGATGAGAGAGGCCTGTAATTTTCATCATAGGTAAACCTCAACTATGAGAGACAAAATGTGGAAACAAATCCAGACAATCACATTGTCTGATTTGGAAAGAATTTATTTGCAAATTATGGTGGAAAATAAGTATTTGGTCACCTACAAACAAGCAAGATTTCTGGCTCTCACAGACCTGTATCTTCTTCTTTAAGAGGCTCCTCTGTCCTCCACTCATTACCTGTATTAATGGCACCTGTTTGAACTTGTTATCAGTATAAAAGACAAATGTCCACAACCTCAAACAGTCACACTCCAAACTCCACTATGGTGAAGACCAAAGAGCTGTCGAAGGACACCAGAAACAAAATTGTAGACCTGCAGCAGGCTGGGAAGACTGAATCTGCAATAGGCAAACAGCTTGGTGTGAAGAAATCAACTATGGGATCAATAATTAGAAAATGGACGACATACAAGACCACTGATAATCTCCCTCGATCTGGGGCTCCACGTAAGATCTCACCCCGTGGGGTCAAAATGATCACAAGAACGGTGATCAAACATCCCAGAACCACATGGGGGGACCTAGTGAATGACCTGCAGAGAGCTGGGACCAATGTAACAAAGGCTACCATCAGTAACACATTACGCCGCCAGGTACTCAGATCCTGCAGTGCCAGACGTGTCCCCCTGCTTAAGCCAGTACATGTCCGGGCCCGTCTGAAGTATACTAGAGTGCATTTGGTTGATCCAGAAGTGGATTGGGAGAATGTCATATGGTCAAATGAAACCAAAGTAGAACTGTTTGGTAGAAACACAACTTGTCGTGTTTGGAGGAGAGAGAACACCATACCTACTGTGATGCATGGGGGTGGCAACATCATGCTTTGGGGCTGTTTCTCTGCAAAGGGTACAGGACGACTTATCCTTGTACATGAAAGAATGAATGGGGCCATGTATTTTGAGATTTTGAGTGCAAACCTCCTTCCATCAGCAAGGGCATTGAAGATGAAATGTGGTTAGGTCTTTCAGCATGACAATGATCCCAAACACACCGCCCGGGCAACGAAGGAGTGGCTTCGTAAGAAGCATTTCAAGGTCCTGGAGTGGCCTAGCCAGTCTCCAGATCTCAACCCCATAGAAAACCTTTGGAGGGAGTTGAAAGTCTGTGTTGCCTAGCGACAGCCCCAAAACATCACTGCTCTAGAGGAGATCTGCATGCAGGAATGGGCCAACATACCAGCAACAGTGTGTGACAACCTTGTGAAGACTTACAGAAAACGTTTGACCTCTGTCATTGCCAACAAAGGATATATAACAAAGTATTGAGATGAACTTTTGATATTGACCAAATACTTATTTTCCACCATAATTTGCAAATAAATTCTTTCCAAATCAGACAATGTGATTGTCTGGATTTGTTTCCACATTTTGTCTCTCATAGTTGAGGTTTACCTATGATGAAAATTACAGGCCTCTCTCATCTTCTTAAGTGGGAGAACTTGCACAATTGGTGGCTGACTAAATAATTTTTTTCCCCACTGTATCTATAGAAATATGTATTTAAAAATAAATAGAATATATTTGTCTTAGTGAAAAACATTGGGAAGTGAAATATTCAAATTTTATGTTGTTAGTACACTTGAGAAAGTGCGATTGCGTTTGCGCATGAGTAAGGGTGTTAGTTTTTTCCCACTTTTCGTACTCCATTGAAGGCTATGGGAGAATATGTTAATGCGATTGCAATATTTTAAATTCAGCTATTTGTGCGCATTTGGATAGCACAAGAGTGAAAGCTTTTTACTATCAACGGTACCCAACGCATAAAAATGCAGTTAGCACACGAGTGGGAGCGATAAATATCACTTCACTCGTAATCTAGCCCAGAATGTGATCAACCCCAATGTTTTAAATATGATGACAACTTCACATTTGCACGTACCTAGTTATTTCCTATAGATTTTTATTATTATTTGTTCTGCTTTGTTTCATTACATTTTTTGAAAACACAATATAGACCTATACCCAAAACTATTCAGCTATGTTTTCTTAAGATCATCATAAAATTGACAAAGCAAAATCGCCTACTTAACTAATTCACTTAAAAAAAAAAAAAATGATGAAAGGACCTCAATACTATATTTTTGTAATTTATTATAATACAAAAAAGGTTAGGGACTAGTTATCTTAGTGAAACCATTTTTTTCTTCTTCAAGAAATGCTGATTGGGTATGTTTTTAGCTAATCATGGGAGGCCCCATGGGTTCTATGGTTCACTGCACTCTGAGAGATTCAGTCTAATGGTTTTTAATGTGATGTGTGAAGTCATGGCTAGTATGTGGAGGTTGTGGTTATCACTGGTTAAGGCTATTAGTATTAATAAGTAAGGCATTGTTTCAGTCTTGCTGCATGATGAAATATAGAATAATTAATAATAGAATAATAATAGAATAATTAAGAATTAAGAATTGAAGATGATACCTAATTGAAATGCAACCCAAAATGTTTCTTTCATTATTAAGACAAAGCATACTTTTTTCTTGGTATCTGTTGTTTAAAAAGCTGCAAAGTACTACTGGGAGTTATTTGTACACATAAGGTGAGTTAATGATAAAAAGATTAAGGACATCAGCAAGGAAAACTGATGTAATTGTAAATTTTTTCCACCCACCTGGACTAATAACATTTTCATCAGCTTCTCTTAACCGTCAAGACACAGACCATCCACAAACTTTTGGAGATACAAAAAGTCTGTTGTCATACGGATACCTTGTTACAAAGGGCTTGTCGGCATTACCCAATCCCTGCCCAACCATCTGCATCTCACATGACCCAGAAGTATAAAGGGTTACACACAGATACCACACAGCCGGTCTTCTTGCACCACAGACGCCGCCTGGATGGCTCATTATATTGCGCTTGGTCAGCTTAATACAGCACCTTATGGTTTGACACTGCAGTGATTAAGTATTTTAACTTTTTTAGTCTTGTCATTTTCACATATGTTTTGATACCATCTGTTTGGAACTCCTTTTCAAATATCTTTTTGAGCTAATTTTGTTATTATTATTGTTATATTTTCTTTCCACTTAACTAGTAAAAACTTTTTATTATATATTTTTTGGTATAACTTTTTATTTAATTGTATCTCCTAACACACTCTTTTTGTTTGCACCCTTTTTCACCATATACTACATTGTTCTCAGATTAACAGATTAACGTATTAGCTACCCTTAGCATACGGTTATTAGGGCAGTTTGTGAGTACAACTCATTTATCACAAGCAATCTTTAGTTTCATTTGCATCTACAACTTAAGGTTATACAACCATAGCTAATTAGCTTACCCACATTGTTTCTCAATCTGCTTTCTTTGTAGCGCTCTCCCTTTTTGTTCTCTTTTTTCTCCATGTTCCTTGTAATGTGCGCTAGACACCAGTTTTTGTTCCGAGGAGCTAGGAACATCCTGAGCTGAGCTTTTGAGATTTCCATAAACATCTGTATAACTAAAATGTGTCATGCACCATGACACAAAGATGGCCGCCGTAGTTAAATCAAGTAAAATTAAATAACAAAACTGGTGGTTTTGCAATACTAAAACATAGGTAATCACTTAAAATGGTGAATCAACCAACTTTACAATTATTTAACTATTTGAGATGGATTGACTAGCTAGAAAGCTGATGCAAGTGGAAAAACAGTTATGTTTCGATAACATAATGAACAAAACATACAGTATATTAAGATTAACAAATAATTTTAACATAACAACAGAATATTAAGCTTTGCGTATTTACTTTTATCTCTGTTATCCTAATGATTTAAATATCTACTTATCTTTGTCCTGATTTCCATCTATATGCTATACTTACCTCAGTCACTCCTATCAGTTTTGTTTTCCAGCTACACTTCTTCAATGGCCACACCCTGCAGCCTTGTATTATTATTATTATTATTATCATTATTATTTTGCTCACGGTGCTTCAAATTATAAACAATGGGCTCCTCAAACTCCTTCAAGAGGGAGGCCAGTTGCACAGGAAATATGAAGTTCTGCTTTACCCACTGACTGTAGACTGTGCCACCCTTTCTTAAGCCATGCATAGTGACGTTTAAAGCCATTTGCAGGTAAGCAGATCGATGCTGTCTGCTGAGATTTCCCCCAGCTCTACCACAGATCCACCAGCCCACCCCTCTTGGAAATTGTCAGGGTTTTTTCCCTGCTTTGTTTGCCATGTGCTGCTGGCAGCTAATTTGCTCACCTTTCTTGCTGAATCTAGTTCAGAGTGTGTGTTGCTGCTCATTTCCTGCAGGCCCTCTTATGGCCAGACTGTTGTACATCATCCGTGTGAGACAGGTTGCAGTCTCAGAATTGTGATGTCATCACTTATTATTTAAAGGGCCTCTGTTCAGTATGTTTTGCCCTTGCGTTGTCTCAGACCTGTTTGTGAGTTCCTGTGTTACCTGGCTAGTCTGACGTCTCTTCTGGTTCCTGATCCCTGGCTTGTTCATGACTTTGCTGTTCTCCCTGATCTCCTTGTTTCTGATTCTGGCTCATCTGACTACTCGCTTTGGCTCCTGTCTCGGCTCATCTGACTACCAGCTCTGGTTTTGACTCCTGGCTTGTTATTTGACTTGTGGACTTTTTATTATTTTTGTTATTAATAAAGGTGTGATTATTTTTGCACTTCTTGTCTCAGTCTGATTCCTGGCACCCTGACAGAAATTTGATAAAAATGGAACACTCTGTCTAAATCATGAAAGAAAAAAAAATAGATTTCATGTACCTTTAAATGGACATTAAACACCTATGAACCACTCTCTAATTGTGGGTGTCACCATTTTGTAAACTAGGTTACACTGCAGGTATCTGAAGGAGAGTTACTGCACATGAGCAAACACAATGTTGACACCTTTGACTAGAGGGAGACAGGGTATAACCTCAATACTATGCTTATAAATTGTATTTAGTGTTTAATGTCCTTTAAATGCCATCAGATTTTTTTTTTTAAACTGTAAGTGCTGAGATTATATGCAGATATTTTATCCTAGTAACCCCTATTTGTCATGTTCTGGGTTTACATGTTTCCCAGACAGAGATCAGCTCACAATGCTTTAATTCTGCCACCTCTGATCTTGTGGAAAGGTTAAGAAGAAGTGTTCTTAAAGTTATAATAAGTGATATCATGGATGGTGTCACATATACAGTAATTTAATAAGGTATGCCAGTGATGATGTCAAGTCTAATATCAGCACATAAAAGGTAGGAATTGTTTGGTTTCATTGGTATTTGATTAAGGAAAAACACTTATTTTGCCAACATCTATGTTTCTATTTATTTAAATGATAACTTTAACTTTAAACTGGAATGAATATATCATGCTATGAAAGAAAATAAATTATGCATATTAAAATAATTTTCCATAAATAACAGAAATTAAAGCTGTTTAAAGTCATACTGAAACTTACCCAAATTATAAAACTGTATGAAACTGATCTCAGGGAATAATAAATCACTGACTGATACAGACATCCAAAAGCTTTTTTGATGTACTACCATGAGAACCACGAGGAACATGTATATTTCCAGATAAATGAAACATCAGTTGATAAATATGAGCATGTTTAATATAGTTTTATTAATAGACTAGGCGATAAGCCTGCCCAGAGGGCAGTCTATTAAAAAAAAAAATTGCAAACCAAAAGCAAAAATTACACAAAATAAAAAGTGTCAAATTACAGAAAAAAATAAACAAAGCTATCCAAAATAAAAAAAATAAACCTAAACTAATACCCCTATAAAAAATCCCCCCAAAATAAAAACACCCCCTAATCTAATACTAAACTACCAATAGCCCTTAAAAAGGCCTTTGTAGGACATTACCCTAAGTTAAACAGCTCTTTTATCTAAACAAATGACCAATTACCCCCTAGCAGTAAAACCTCCCACCCACCAAACCTCCCAAAATAAAAAACCTAACACTAAAAAAACTAAACTACCCATTACCCCTAAAGGGGCATTTGTATGGGTATTGCCCTTAAAGGGGCATTCACCTCTTTTACTGCCCTTAAAAGGGCAATCATCTCTTGTCCAGCCCCCAAAAAAAAATAATCTAAAAAAAAAGCCACACCCAAAAAAAAAAAAAGCCTAAGACTAAGCCCCAAATTGGTACTCGTTCCTGAAGTCCGGCGGAGAAGGTCTTCTTCCAGGCGGCTCCATCATCTTCTATCTTCATCTGGAATGAAGGCAGCACGGAGAGGAGGTGCGGAGCTGTCTTCCCTCAAGCGTGGATCCCCAGCGGCGGTCCTCAGCGGCGGCGGCGTTCCTCAGCGACGTGGAGGCTCCTCTTCATCTGATGTCTGTCGTACACTGAAGATTAAATGCAAGGTACCACATTCAATTTGGGGTACCTTGCATTCGTATTGGCTGAAATGTTGAAATCAGCCAATAGGATTAGAGCTACTGAAATCCTATTGGCTGTTCAAATCAGCCAATAAGATTTCAGTAGCTCTCACACTATTGGCTGATTACAACATTTCAGCCATTAGGAATTCAAGGTACCCCAATAAATATGGGGTACCTTGCATTCATTCTTCAGTGTGCAATGGATGATCGCATGAAGAGGAGCCTCCATCCCGCTGAGGACAGCTGCCACTGAAGATCGCTGCTAAGGACCGGCGCTGAGAGCCGCCACTAAGGAACACCACTGAGGATCCGTGCATTGTGGGAGCCAGCAGTGGGGGGTTGACGGTTTTAGGAGTTAATAGGTTAATTAGGTTTATTGCGATGTGGGGGTTTGGTGGTTTAGGAGTTAATAGGTTAATTAGGTTTATTGCGATGTGGGGGTTTGGCGGTTCAGGGCTTAATAGGTTAATTAGGTTAATACAATGTGGGGGGTTGGAAGTTTAGGGGTTAATATTTTAATTATGTTATTTGAGGATTAGGGGTTAATTAATTTATTCAGTCAAAGAGAGAGAACAGCACTCCATGAGATAGAACAGAAGCTGGAATAACTTCCATGCATGTTCATTTTTATTGAATTCCTCAGGGTGCCAGTTCTTTTTGCACACTACGCCCCTTCACAGAGAAAAAATATCCTGAAGCATATCAGTCTGACCCTGCCCAATGACAGTCCAGCGCCGAAATACCAGGCAATTCTTCTCTGAACAAGGGAAGCAACAACCCCAGACGATCGTTTCGGCCTTCTATGGGCCTCGTCAGTGAGGTGCAGTTGTATCTCTCTAAGGGCAAGTGTGCATGGAGTCCACGTCTGGTTTCCCCATTACTCTTAGGGTGACCCAAGAATAATTTGCATAAGAAGTCAAAGAGAGAGAACAGCACTCCATGAGATAGAACAGAAGCTGGAATAACTTCCATGCATGTTCATTTTTATTGAATTCCTCAGGGTGCCAGTTCTTTTTGCACACTATGCCCCTTCACAGAGAAAAAATATCCTGAAGCATATCAGTCTGACCCTGCCCAATGACAGTCCAGCGCCGAAATACCAGGCAATTCTTCTCTGAACAAGGGAAGCAACAACCCCAGACGATCGTTTCGGCCTTCTATGGGCCTCGTCAGTGAGGTGCAGTTGTATCTCTCTAAGGGCAAGTGTGCATGGAGTCCACGTCTGGTTTCCCCATTACTCTTAGGGTGACCCAAGAATAATTTGCATAAGAAGTCAAAGAGAGAGAGAACAGCACTCCATGAGATAGAACAGAAGCTGGAATAACTTCCATGCATGTTCATTTTTATTGAATTCCTCAGGGTGCCAGTTCTTTTTGCACACTACGCCCCTTCACAGAGAAAAAATATCCTGAAGCATATCAGTCTGACCCTGCCCAATGACAGTCCAGAGCCGAAATACCAGGCAATTCTTCTCTGAACAAGGGCATAGTGTGCAAAAAGAACGTGCACCCTGAGGAATTTAATAAAAATGAACATGCATGGAAGTTATTCCAGCTTCTGTTCTATCTCATGGAGTGCTGTTCTCTCTCTTTCGATTTTTATGCAAATTATTCTTGGGTCACCCTAAGATTAATGGGGAAACCAGACGTGGACTCCATGCACACTTGCCCTTAGAGAGATACAACTGCACCTCACTGACGAGGCCCATAGGAGGCCGAAACGATCGTCTGGGGTTGTTGCTTCCCTTATTCAGAGAAGAATTGCCTGGTATTTTGGCGCTGGACTGTCATTGGGCAGGGTCAGACTGATATGCTTCAGGATATTTTTTCTCTGTGAAGGGGCATAGTGTGCAAAAAGAACGTGCACCCTGAGGAATTTAATAAAAATGAACATGCATGGAAGTTATTCCAGCTTCTGTTCTATCTCATGGAGTGCTGTTCTCTCTCTTTCGATTTTTATGCAAATTATTTTTGGGTCACCCTAAGAGTAATGGGGAAACCAGACGTGGACTCCATGCACACTTGCCCTTAGAGAGATACAACTGCACCTCACTGACGAGGCCCATAGGAGGCCGAAACGATCGTCTGGGGTTGTTGCTTCCCTTGTTCAGAGAAGAATTGCCTGGTATTTCGGTGCTGGACTGTCATTGGGCAGGGTCAGACTGATATGCTTCAGGATATTTTTTCTCTGTGAAGGGGCATAGTGTGCAAAAAGAACGTGCACCCTGAGGAATTTAATAAAAATGAACATGCATCGAAGTTATTCCAGTTTCTGTTCTATCTCATGGAGTGCTGTTCTCTCTCTTTCGATTTTTATGCAAATTATTCTTGGGTCACCCTAAGAGTAATGGGGAAACCAGATGTGGACTCCATGCACACTTGCCCTTAGAGAGATACAACTGCACCTCACTGACGAGGCCCATAGGAGGCCGAAACGATCGTCTGGGGTTGTTGCTTCCCTTGTTCAGAGAAGAATTGCCTGGTATTTCGGCGCTGGACTGTCATTGGGCAGGGTCAGACTGATATGCTTCAGGATATTTTTTCTCTGTGAAGGGGCATAGTGTGCAAAAAGATCGTGCACCCTGAGGAATTTAATAAAAATGAACATGCATGGAAGTTATTCCAGCTTCTGTTCTATCTCATGGAGTGCTGTTCTCTCTCTTTCGATTTTTATGCAAATTATTCTTGGGTCACCCTAAGAGTAATGGGGAAACCAGACGTGGACTCCATGCACACTTGCCCTTAGAGAGATACAACTGCACCTCACTGACGAGGCCCATAGGAGGCCGAAACGATCGTCTGGGGTTGTTGCTTCCCTTGTTCAGAGAAGAATTGCCTGGTATTTCGGCGCTGGACTGTCATTGGGCAGGGTCAGACTGATATGCTTCAGGATATTTTTTCTCTGTGAAGGGGCATAGTGTGTAAAAAGAACGTGCACCCTGAGGAATTTAATAAAAATGAACATGCATGGAAGTTATTCCAGCTTCTGTTCTATCTCATGGAGTGCTGTTCTCTCTCTTTCGATTTTTATGCAAATTATTCTTGGGTCACCCTAAGAGTAATGGGGAAACCAGACGTGGACTCCATGCACACTTGCCCTTAGAGAGATACAACTGCACCTCACTGACGAGGCCCATAGGAGGCCGAAACGATCGTCTGGGGTTGTTGCTTCCCTTGTTCAGAGAAGAATTGCCTGGTATTTCGGCGCTGGACTGTCATTGGGTAGGGTCAGACTGATATGCTTCAGGATAGTTTTTCTCTGTGAAGGGGCATAGTGTGCAAAAAGAATGTGCACCCTGAGGAATTTAATAAAAATGAACATGCATGGAAGTTATTCCAGCTTCTGTTCTATCTCATGGAGTGCTGTTCTCTCTCTTTCGTTCGTTAATTAATTTATTATTTTGCGATGTTGGCGATTTTGGTGTTTGTTAATACTTTGTGCGGGCGGTTAGGTTTTTTTATTTCTTGCAGGCGGTTACGTGTTTTTCCATTGTTTTCTGCGGGCAGTTGCGTGAATTTTTTTTTAAGGCTTTGTTTGCCTACGCTGCATCCAAGTGGATTCCGAAAATTTCAGGATGGTGAAAAAATACATTGAAGGTGGATACTTTCACCACCCTGACATTTTCGGAATTCACCGGGATGCAGGTTTGCTGAATCCAAGTGGATTCTCTTGGCTGCGCGCGCAGCCAACATTCTTTTGGCTGCCTCGTGCAGCCAACATTCCTTCGAGGATGCATGCTCAACTGACGACGGCGACGGACGCGTTACAAACGCGATTATAGTATAGGTTTAAAATATCTTCTTTAATATTGATGAAGACAAAACATTGAGGTTCCTTTAAAGTATATTCACACAAAACGTATGTACCTTTGAAAATTATAATAGCTTCTTTTTTTTTAACGGATCAAAAATGTGTTCTTTTGTCATTGCACGTGAAATGCATTCCAATGTTTCTGTAAGATTGTTATGCTATTAGACTATAAACATTGTCCTTACAAAAAATGACAGATTGAAGAATGGAGCCTTAAGTATTTGTGTTCTTACTTTTTAATGAAAATGAAATATTTAAATACATAGGGCTAGATGTGTTTTGAATAGATATACTTTACATTCTATTGTTCATCATTAAAAAAAATGTTCTTTGCACACACACACACACATATATATATATATATATATATATATATATATATATATATATATATATACACACACAAACAATAATTGATAATTCAAGTATTGTAGCAAGCTGACTGGGGTTTTTATATATACTTCATATAGATATAGGTATAAATATATATTTTACAAAAAACCCATATATATACAGTATATATATATATATATATATATATATACACACAAACAATAATTGATAATTCAAGTATTGTAGCAAGCTGACTGGGGTTTTTAATATTAAGCAGGGTTTGGGGAATGTGTAAAACTGGAGCATAAATTAGGACACAGAATCCAAGCTCCCAAATTTAAACCAAAATGCAAAATGTGGAAAGCTTGCAGCTTCTAGATCGATAAATTCTGTTGAGCATAATACGTCTATTATATACAGATTTACGTAATGTATCATTATATTCAGTGGTTCAACTTTATGTTATATTATAAATTGGCAAACTATTATGCAGAGTTAAAGAGAAAGATAAGAAAAAAAGGTGATTAGACAATAAAGGGATAGAGAACCTTGCACATGATTTACAATCTGATTCATACCACTGTTCAGTTATGTGACCTAGAGGACAGGATGTCTTATTAGCTTAGAAGTTAAAAGAAGTAAGGGATAGAAAGCGAGAAACATCAAAGAAATAGGTTAAATTACATATGAACAGATTCAAGACTAGTGGACATAGACAAAAGATTCAACAAAAAAAGGTGTAGGATAGAAAAACTCTTTAAAGTGAATACCAAAAGAGGAAAGAAGGACGTTTTGGTTGGAGTCAAAGGGTTTTGAGTTTGAGTTAATATTGTTAAACAATGGTATAAATCCAGCAGGTTGCTGGGTCATTGAGAGCTTTCTATGTTAGGGTCAGAGGCTTGAATTACATTCTTGAGACTAGGAGAAGCCATGGGGGGACTGCCAGACAAACTTACCAAATGAAGATGTGTGTAAGGAAGATGAATCAGTCATCTATGCTGGAGTATGCCTAAGCTGCTCTTGATGTGCAAATACAATAGCCTAGATTTAACATCGGCCGCAAAGACAGAGGTGTACATCTTGGCTATTGGGCAGCATATTGCTTTTACCATTGCACACAAAGTGAAGTGTGCATCACAGCCCCTGCTCGTGCATGGCAGGAGCTGTCAATCTCCCTGGATGGAAAAGTTTGGGGTGATTGAGTTCTGCCACTTTTCCATTGATGAAGCCCAATGTGGTAATAAAATCACAGTATTAAGTGCAAAACAGCTGCACTTAGATAAGGCAAATACAAATAAATTTTTATTAATGTCCTTAAAAATTGATCAAATGGACAAAGTCCAAATTAACGGCTAGATTTAGAGTTTGGCGTTAGCCATCAAAAGCAGCGTTAAAGGGTCCTAACGCTGCTTTTTACCGCCCGCTGGTATTTAGAGTCAGCCAGGAAAGGGTCTACCGCTCACTTCCTTTCCGTGACTCCAGGCTACTGCAGATCCCCTTACGTCAATTGCGTATCCTATCTTTTCAATGGGATTTGCCTAATGCTGGTATTTGGAGTCTTGAAAGAACTGAGCGGTAGAGCCTCTACCGACATGACTCCTACCGCCAAAAAAAGTCAGTAGTTAAGAGCTTTATGGGCTAACGCTGGAATATAAAGCTCCTAACTACTGTGCTACAAAGTACACTAACACCCATACACTACCTATGTACCCCTAAACCGAGCCACCCCCACATCGCCAACCCTCTAATAATTTTTTTTAACCCCTAATCTGCTGACCGGACCTCGCCGCCACTATAATAAATGTATTAACCCCTAAACCGCCGCACTCCTGCCTTGCAAACACTATAATAAATTTTATTTATCCCTAATCTGCCCTCCCTAACATCGTCGCCACCTACCTACAATTATTAACCCCTAATCTCCCGCCCACAACGTCACCGCTACTATAATAAAGTTATTAACCCCTAAACCTAAGTCTTACCCTAACACCCCCCTAACTTACATATAATTTAAATTAAACAAACTAATATTCCTATAATTAAATAAATTATTCCTATTCAAAACTAAATACTTACCTATAAAATAAACCCTAATATAGCTACAATATAACTAATAATTACATTGTAGCTATTTTAGGATTTATATTTATTTTACAGGCAACTTTGTATTTATTTTAACTATTTAATAGCTACCTAGTTAAAATAATTACAAAATTACCTGTAAAATAAATCCTAACCTAAGTTGCAAATACACCTAACACTACACTATCATTAAATTAATTAAATAAATTAACTACAATTAGCTAAACTAAAATACAATTAAAGTAAGTATTTAGTACACTAGTATTTAGTAATAAAGTAAGTAAGTACAAGTAAGTATTTAGTTTTAAATAGGAATAATTTATTTAATTATAGGCAGCAGATTAGGGGTTCATAGGGATAATGTAGGTTGCGACGGTGTCTGCAGCGGCAGATTAGGGGTTAATAATGTAATGCAGGTGTCAGCGATAGCGGGGGTAGCAGATTAGGGGTTAATAAGTGTAAGGTTAGGGGTGTTTAGACTCTAGGTTCATGTTAGGGTGTTAGGTGCAGACTTAGAAAGTGTTTCCCCTAGGAAACAATGGTGCTGCGTTAGGAGCTGAACGCTGCTTTTTTGCAGGTGTTAGGTTTTTTCCAGCCAGCTCAGCCCCATTGTATCCTATGGGGATATTGTGAACGAGCACGTTTTTCCAGCTTACCGCTACCGTAGGCAACGCTGGTATTGAGAGTTGAAGGGAAGGTAAATTATGCTCAACGCTCCCTTTTCTGAGCCTAACGCAGCCACTTAGACAACTCTAAATACCAGCATTATCTTAAGGGTGCGCTGGGAAAAAAAGCAGCCTTAGCTACGCGGGTCTTTACTGACAAAACTCTAAATCTAGGGGTAAGTCTTTATGAGTTTCAGGCCAAAACTGAGAAAACTTCTTCCATATGCTCTCTTTTTAAAGGAAATTAAATTGACTTGTTTTTTTTATTTACTTTGTTGAGTGTGACCATATTTGTCACAGTAGCATGTAGAACGTTCAGAGTGCCATGCTCCTTACCTTTGGGTAGCGATATGCTGTGTCACATTTTGTCTTCTCTGCGACACGTGCTATGGACTTTGATGTTTTTCATGCACACTAAAGATTGAGTCTTTTCTACTGTGCTAACCTTGCACACTAATTCCCAGTCACATTTTGGCATGCTAATTCCAAGGGGCTGGCATGCTATTTAATGCCTTTTTCAATGCTTCCATGTATTCTAGTATATATTAGCTGCACTAATGTGTTAACATATTACACCCTTACTCATGCAAAAAAACAGATTGCATTTAACCAAATGTGCTAACCTGATATAAAATATGAATATATAATTATATATATATATATATATATATATATATATATATATATATAAATACTTAGAGCTCTTTCCCCTATGTGAAGAACATTGGATTGTGAAATATTTACATTAAATACACAAACACTTTATTAAACATGAATAGTGCAAAAATATGATTTTTCCTGTTTTCAGCTACTTGACTGCAAAGGGCTCCAATACATATTTACACACATGTTAACACACACATTATATATATATATATATATATATATATATATATATATATATATATATATATATATATACATACATATTTAACTGTTCTGTACAATGAATTTTTGATGTGCTTTGTGCAACTTTTTAGTTGAGCATAGCAGTTAACCAGAGCTCTGAAATCGAGCTAACCCGACGTGCCTTAAATTCAATTGCACTCAATTGAACGCAATTACTTTCAACTCGTAGTACTCACGCTATTTCTGATGCATGAAAAAAGCAGTGATATACCCCTTATCACTCACATGCAGCAGTTAGCATGCCACTCGTAATCTATCCCTTTATCACCTATTTTTCTGGATTTCCCTTGGTTCCTTTCTTATTCAGAAATCTTTGGACCCTTTGCTTGGCTTTGACTATTCTTCTAGATATGATTTTAGCTTTGTTTACTTCCCATCTGGCACTGACTATTGGCTTGGACTGCAATACTCTACATCATTGTGTTTTAGTCCAAATATTTGTCCAAAAGCTTCCAAACTTGATTGCCTGACTAAGCTTTGGTCGTTTGATTGGTCACGTCCTGTGTTTAATCCTTTGAGTTCTGACTGTGTATACCTTTCAGTCACTTCCCAACTTAAGAGTCCCTTCCTGGACGGACATTATACTATTTAGGCATCATAGTATACATGGGCCATATAAGATGGATCCTTTGGAAGTGTGTAAAGCCATAGTTAACCAAGGTCAAGTGCGGGGAGCACATGCAGCTTATTTAAAGTTTGGCCAACTAACTGAGATGTTAAGAACTTTCTGTGAGGCATCCCAAGCTTCACAAGTGCCCATTTCTGCTCCTGTACATCCTTCAACTACAAACTGGGTGGTTTTAGCTCCTAAATTGCCTTTACCTTAAAAATCTGATGGCACACTGGAGAAATGAAGAGGATTCTTAAATCAGTGCCACCTGCAGTTTATGACCCAGAAACTAATCATTTTGATTCCACTCAAGTATCATTTAGTATATCCCTCAAAGACAAGGCTCTGACTGTGGATTTTTTTTTACTTTCTTCATAGAGCCAACATGTTCACCAACTTGGATCTTAGAGGAGCCTGCAATTACATCAGAATAAAGGAGGGGGCAGTCTACACAAAAAAGATAGATAATGCCTTTACTACCCATTCCCCAGCTTTGCACAACCAACATTGTTAGATTAATATACTTTATAGCATTTTTATTATTTTATAGCCTCTTAATCACATGCTATATTATTTCCTTTTCACAACAGGAGACAGCTAGTTCATGTGGGCCATACAGATAACAATGTGTTCACATATGGGGAGTTATTTAAGAATTAGCACAACACAGTACTAAATGCAAGTCAATAGAAAATAAATACAAAGTCATGTGATCGGGGGGCTGTCAGAAGATGATTAGATACAAGGTAATCACAGAGGTAAAAAGTATATTAATATAACTGTGCTGGTTGTGCAAAACTAGGGAATGGATAATACAGGGATTATCTATCTTTTAAAACAATAAAGATTATATTGTAGACTGTCCCTTTAGACTGTTCCTTTAAGACCAAATTCGGACACTATGAATACCTTGTCATATCCTACAGACTAGTAACACTCCAGATGTCTTCCAAAGATTTGTCAATGACATATTCAAGTATTTCTTGAATAGCTTTGTTATAGTATACCTGGATGGTATCTTAATTTTTTCTAAGACCTTCCTGAACACATTTGACATGTACAAGATGAACTCAAGATATAACGACAAAACCAACTTTATGCCAAAACTGAAAAATGCCTATTTCACCAGCACACTATCTTCTTCTTTGGCTACATAATTTCCTCATCTGGTTTTGCAATCGATCCAGAGAAACTTTCAGCTATTGAACATTGACCTCAATTTACAACTTTCAAAGTCATTTGATCAGATTTTTGGGGTTTGCCAAATACTACAGGTGTTTCATCAAAAAATTTTCAGTAATCACAGCTCCTTTGGTTGTTGCTTTACCTTCTCGACCGAATTCCTTCACAAAATGGTCAACAGAAGCCCTCTCTGCCTTTCATAAATTAAAGGATAACTTTTGTTCGCACCCATACTGCAGCATCTAGATCCCGAAAAAGCAATATATTCTGAAAGCAGATGCCTTGGATGTTGCTGCTGGGGCAGTACTATCCCAGAGAAATCCATCCACCAGCAGAATCCACCCTGTAGCTTTCTTTTCTCTATACCAGAGTTCAATTATGATGTAGTAAATAAAAAAACGTTTGCCATAAATTGGTTTTAACAGAGTGGAGATGCTTATTGGAAGTTACTTCTGTAACATTTCTAATACTGACCAATCACAAAAAACTCTTATATCTTCAATTTGCAAGATGATTAAATACAAGGCAGACTTGATGGCCTTTATTCTTCATCACCCCGCATAAGATTAAAGCCTCCCTTATGAAAGTGCTCCTTTAATATTTAGTCACAGCCCAGACACATCGTTCTCCTGAACAAATTTCTCCTACAAATAAACTCTCTTTGCCTCCTAAACTCAGGATGAAACTTTAGACTTAGGCACATGATAATAAACTTTCTGGTAATCCTGGCTATGAAAAAACCTTAAGATGCCTAAAAGAATGTGTTTGTTGACCAACAATTTCCCATGAAAGACGAGAATATGTCTTTGCCTGCCATCTTCTGCAAACAACTTGCCTTTGAGCTGGGACTGTGCATACCTTCCAGTTAATTCCCAACCTAAGGGTCCCTTCCTGGACAAGCATTATACTACTAAGGCCATGATAATATTTGCTCTTCATTTTGACTTCTGGTTATTTCCACCTCTATGTCACATACTACAGTAGCAGTTTGGGTATTGTATTCTCATTCCCTTTTCAGATTAATACTTAGAAAGCCTTGGAGTTGGTGTCTGTATAAATAAAATGACAGTATTACATTTTTTTAGAATGTTTATACTGTTTTTCTGCATTGCAGTTCTTAATTATAATTACTGAGATATGATTTGCTTAGGAATTCCACCTTAATTGTAAAAGAAAAAATGACCATGATAATTATCCCACATGTGCATAAATATTTATAAAGCATAACTCAAATTAACATTTTTGAAGACAGATTTGTTTAAAATTAGATTCCAACACACTAAAACGTTTTTTATTTCTATATTTTTTATACCTTCACAGGAGTAACCACAATGGTATCAATATGGCACACATGAACTAGCACTGTCTAGCTAGGAAAACAAGCTAATACAATACACTGAGATAAGAGACGGCCTTCAAGGACTTAGAAATAAGCCCATGAGCCTACCTAGGTTTAGCCATTAACAAAGAATACCAAGAGAACAAAGCAAATTTGATGATAAAAGTAATTTGTTTAAAATTACATTCCCTACCTGAATCATAAAAGTTTAATTTTACTTAAAGGGACATGCCACCCACATTTTTTCTTTTATGATTTAGAAAGAGAATGCAATTTTAAACATCTTTCTAATTTACTTATATTATCTAATTTGTTTTATTCTCTTGATATTCTTTGATGAAAAGCATATCTAGATATGCTCACTAGCTGCTGCTTGGTTGCTGCACATAGAAGCATCGTGTGATTGGCTCACCATGTGCATTGCTTTTTCTTCAACTAAGAATATTTAAAAAATGAAGCAAAATAAATAATGGAAGTAAATTGTAATGTTGTTTAAATTTCTATTCTCTATCTGAATCATGAAAGAAAGATTTTGGGTTTAGTGGCCCTTTAACTGTTCCTTAAATTAATGTGATCACCACAAGAAAGTAGATCATAAAATCATAGTGAGAAATTACTAAGCAATTGAATTTTACTACAGCAAGGCAAGATTATGACAAAATATATATACACTATCATCCATGAAAAGCAATGAGCGTACCCTAACTAAACTATCTCAGTTTGCACCTTTATGTTTAAATCTCATTACAGCAGAAAAATAATAAGAAACAAGTAAAAGGTATTTGTGAGGTCTTTTAAAACTTTCAGATGTTTACCAACTTACTGAAAGCCAGACAGCAGTTTACTTTACAATTGTTTAATAATTTTACAATTATATAATACTTGTCAAGTTTTTTTTTTTTTTCCAGCAGTTGAAATAGTTATTGATTCTCGGTTTAAAGTCACACATACAAATTCATTTGCTTTTGAGTAATAATACATTACTACATATTTTTTCAAGTTCATGTTAAAAAGTTCCTATGTTTAACCTAATAAAGCTTGTATATTTAACCTAATAAAAGGACCAGATTATGGGGGATATTTATCAAAGGTTTGGTGGACCTGATCTGACAGTGCGGATCAGGTCTGCCAGACCTTGCTGAATGCATAAAGCATTATGCTCTCCGTATTCAGCATTGCACCAGCAGCTGTTGTGAGCTGCTGGTGCAACACCGCCCCATGCAGATTCGCGGCCAATCGGCTGCCAGCAGGGGTGTGTCAATCAACCCAATCGTACTCGATGGGGTTGATTTTCGGCGATGTCTGTCTGCCTGCTCAGAGCAGGCGGACAGGTTATGAAGCAGCAGTCTTTAGACCGCTGCTTCATAACTGCTGTTTCTGGCGAGTCTGAAGGCTTGCCAGAAACACGGGCCCTTAAGCTCCATCCGGAGCTTGATAAATGGATCCCTATGAGTGGAGCACAAAAAGATTTTGAACTTGTCGAGCATATAGCTGGTATTATGAATTGAAAGTAAACGTGATCGCACAAGCGCAATCGGAATTTAAAATAGAATGATTACTGCGACTTCAGAACTCTGGTTAACTGATTCGCGAAACTAAAAAGTTGCACAAAACACATCAAAAATGCATTACAAAGTACAATTAAACTCATAATAACACCATCTAATAAAAAAATAATTAAAAAAAGAATATTGCACACAAAGTTATAAGGGATCATATATATGACCTCTCAGGTGTTAGAAAAAAAAAAGGCAGGCGAAGGGCTTTAATATGTGACTAACAATTTAACTAAATGTGCAAACAAAAACACAAGTGAATATAATATATATATAAATAAAAATGCCAAACCAGTAATAATGTATTATACAGACCAAGGATTGTAAACAAAGGGCTTTAACATAGTCATACATACAGTGGGGCAAAAAAGTATTTAGTCAGCCACCAATTGTGCAAGTTCTCCCACTTAAGAAGATGAGAGAGGCCTGTAATTTTCATCATAGGTATACCTCAACTATGAGAGACAAAATGTGGAAACAAATCCAGACAATCACATTGTCTGATTTGGAAATAATTTATTTGCATATTATGGTGGAAAATAAGTATTTGGTCATCTACAAACAAGCAAGATTTCTGGCTCTCACAGACCTGTATCTTCTTCTTTAAGAGGCTCCTCTGTCCTCCACTCATTACCTGTATTAATGGCAACTGTTTGAACTTGTTATCAGTATAAAAGACACCTGTCCACAACCTCAAATAGTCACACTCCAAACTCCACTATGGTGAAGACCAAAAAGCTGTCGAAGGACACCAGAAACAAAATTGTAGACCTGCACCAGGCTGGGAAGACTGAATCTGCAATAGGCAAGCAGCTTGGTGTGAAGAAATCAACTGTGGGAGCAATAATTAGAAAATGGAAGACATACAAGACCACTGATAATCTCCCTTAATCTGGGGCTCCACGCAAGATCTCACCCTGTGGGGTCAAAATGATCACAAGAATGGTGAGCAAACATCCCAGAAACACACAGGGGGACCTAGTGAATGACCTACAGAGAGCTGAGACCAACGCAACAAAGGCTACCATCAGTAACACACTACGCCACCAGGGACTCAGATCCTGCAGTGCCAGACGTGTCCCCCTGCTTTAACCAGTACATGTCCGGCCCGTGTGAAGTATTTGGATGATCCAGAAGCAGATTGGGAGAATGTCATATGGTCAGATGAAACCAAAGTAGAACTGTTTTGTAGAAACACAACTCTTCGTGGAGGAGAGAGAATGCTGATTTGCAACCAAAGAACACCATACCTACTGTGAAGCATGGGGGTGGCAACATCATGCTTTGGAGCTGTTTCTCTGCAAAGGGAACAGGACGACTGATCCGTGTACATGAAAGAATGAATGGGACAATGTATCGTGAGATTTTGAGTGCAAACCTCCATCCATCAGCAAGGGCATTGAAGATGAAAAGTGGCTGGGTCTTTCAGCATGACAATGATCCCAAACACACCGCCCGGTCAACGAAGGAGTGACTTAGTAAGATGCATTTCAAGGTCCTGGAGTGGCCTAGCCAGTCTCCAGATCTCAATCCCATAGAAAACCTTTGGAGGGAGTTGAAAGTCCGTGTTGCCCAGCGACAGCCCCAAAACATCACTGCTCTAGAGGATATCTGCATGCAGGAATGGGCCAACATACCAGCAACAGTGTGTGACAACCTTGTGAAGACTTACAGAAAACCTTTGACCTCTGTCATTGCCAACAAAGGATATATAACAAAGTATTGAGATGAACTTTTGATATTGACCAAATACTTATTTTCCACCATAATATGCAAATAAATTATTTCCAAATCAGTCAATGTGATTGTCTGGATTTGTTTCCACATTTTGTCTCTCATAGTTGAGGTATACCTATAATGAAAATTACAGGCCTCTCTCATCTTCTTAAGTGGGAGAACTTGCACAATTGATGGCTCACTAAATACTTTTTTACCCCACTGTACATATATATATATTTATATGTGTGTAAAGATGGATATATATATATATATATATATATATATATATATATATATATATATATATATATATTTATATATATATACATATGTATCTATATGTGTATAGATGTATTTAAAAATAATAAAATAAGAACCGGGAGCGCCTAAAGGATGTGGTTAATAAACTAAAAACAACAATAAACTACACAAAGATAATAATAGTATAATTTTATATATAAATTACAATAAAATGAAGCTTGGATCTATGTATATACATAAATGATTAAAAACAACGTATACAACAATGGTTAAGTAATGTGAAGGAAAGCAAATAGATATGGCAGTACCAACAAAATACCTATTATGATACTTGTCTCTATGAGATTAAACAAGGAACGGGATCAATCCTCCAAGGGAAGAAAAGACCTATGTAAAAACAACAAGTGAAGAAAAATCGAAGTCGAACATCAAGGGGCCGATTTATTAACCCCTTAAGGACTGGGCGCTTCAGACAAAAACTTCCCCAAAAGACCAGAGCATTTTTAGCATTTTTGCCATCACTAAATTTAAATATAAATAGAGCCTTATTTTATATATTTACCTATCAAAACTATATATATATATATTTTTAGTAGACAACCAAAAGTATTGATCTAGGCCCATTTTGGTATATTTCATGCCACCATTTCACCGCAAAATGCGATCAAATAAAAAAAAATCATTAACTTTTTCACAATTTTAGGTTTCTCACTGAAATTATAAAAAATAGCTTGTGCAATCATGGCACAAATGGTTGTAAATTCTTCTCTGGGATCCCCTTTGTTCAGAAATAGCAGACATATATGACTTTGGCATTGCTTTTTTGTAATTAGAAGGCCACTAAATGCCGCTGTGCACCACACTTGTATTATGCCCAGCAGTGAAGGGGTTAATTAGGTAGCTTGTAGGGTTACTTTTATCTTTAGTGTAGAGATCAGCCTCCCACCTGACACATCCCTCCCCCTGATCCCTCTCTGATCCCTTTCAAACAGCTCTCTTCCCTCCCCCACCCCACAATTGTCAACCCCATCCGGCAACCAGCTGATCGGAACAGCCAATAGAATGCGAGCTCAATCTGATTGGCTGATTGAATCAGCCAATCGGATTGAACTTGATTCTGATTGGCTGATTCCATCAGCCAATCAGAATTTTCCTACCTTAATTCCGATTGGCTGATAGAATCCTATCAGCCAATCGGAATTCGAGGGACGCCATCTTGGATGACGTCCCTTAAAGGAACCGTCATTCGTCGGGAAGTCGTCGGAAGAAGAAGATGGGTCCGCGGTGGAGGTCTTCAAGATGGAGCCGGTCGTCATCGGATGAAGATAGAAGATGCCGCTTGGATCAAGATGGTTGCCGGTCTGGATCGCCTCTTCTTCCCGGATAGGATGAAGAATTTGGAGCCTCTTCTGGACCTCTTCAGCCACTGGATTATGGATCTCCAGCCCCCGCTTCGGCTTGGATGAAGATTTCGGAGCCTGGAACGATCGGTGATACCTGGCATGGTGAAGACAAGGTAGGAAGATCTTCAGGGGCTTAGTGTTAGGTTTATTTAAGGGGGGTTTGGGTTAGATTAGGGGTATGTGGGTGGTGGGTTGTAATGTTGGGGGGGTATTGTATGTTTTTTTTTACAGGCAAAAGAGCTGAATTCTTTGGGGCATGCCCCGCAAAGGGCCCTTTTAAGGGCTGGTAAGGTAAAAGAGCTTTGAACTTTTGTAATTTAGAATAGGGTAGGGCATTTTTTTATTTTGGGGGTCTTTGTTATTTTATTAGGGGGCTTAGAGTAGGTGTAATTAGTTTAAAATTGTTGTAATTCTTTTCTAATGTTTGTAAATATTTTTTAATTTTTTTGTAACTTAGTTATTTTTTATTTTTTGTACTTTAGTTAGTTTATTTAATTGTATTTATTTGTAGGAATTGTATTTAATTTATTTATTGATAGTGTAGTGTTAGGTTTAATTGTAGATAATTGTAGGTAGTTTATTTAATTTATTTATTGATAGTGTAGTGTTAGGTTTAATTGTAACTTAGGTTAGGATTTATTTTACAGGTAATTTTGTAATTATTTTAACTAGGTAGCTATTAAATAGTTATTAACTATTTAATAGCTATTGTACCTGGTTAAAATAAATACAAAGTTGCCTGTAAAATAAATATTAATCCTAAAATAGCTACAATATAATTATAATTTATATTGTAGCTATATTAGGGTTTATTTTACAGGTAAGTATTTAGATTTAAATAGGAATAATTTATTTAATAAGAGTTAATTTATTTTGTTAGATAAAAATTATATTTAACTTAGGGGGGTGTTAGTGTTAGGGTTAGACTTAGCTTTAGGGGTTAATACATTTATTATAGTAGCGCTGAGCTCCGATCGGCAGGTTAGGGGTTAATTATTGTAGGTAGCTGGCGGCGACGTTGTGGGGGGCAGATTAGGGGTTAATAAATATAATATAGGGGTCGGCGGTGTTAGGGGCAGCAGATTAGGGATACATAGGGATAATGTAGGTAGCGGCGGTATACGGAGCGGCAGATTAGGGGTTAAAAAAATATGCAGGTGTCAGCGATAGCGGGGGTGGCAGATTAGGGGTTAATAAGTGTAAGGTTAGGGGTGTTTAGACTCGGGGTACATGTTAGAGTGTTAGGTGCAGACGTAGGAAGTGTTTCCCCATAGAAAACAATGGGGCTGTGTTAAGAGCTGAACGCTGCTTTTTTGCAGGTATTAGGTTTTTTTTCAGCTCAAACTGCCCCATTGTTTTCTATGGGGATATTGTGCACGAGCACGTTTTTGAAGCTGTCCGCGTCCGTAAGCACCGCTGGTATCTAGAGTTGCAGTGGCGTTAAATTATGCTCTACGCTCCCTTTTTGGAGCCTAACGCACTGAAAACCCAGCCATTCTGTGAACTCTAAATACCAGCGGTATTTAAAAAGTGCGGGAGAAAAAAAGCACGCGTAGCTAACGCACCCCTTTGGCCGCCAAACTCTATATCTAGCCGTTAGTGTTTAAAAGATAGATAATCCCTTAATTACCCTTTCCCCAGTTTTGTATAACCAACACTATTATAATAATACACTTTATTTTACCTCTGTGATTATCTTGCCTCTAAGCCTTTGCAGATTGCCCTCTTATCTCAGTTCTTTTGACAGACTCGCATTTTAGCCATTCAGTGGGAGTGAGTACAATGTAATCTATAAGGCACACGTGAACTAGCACTGTGTAGCTGTAACAAACTGTCAAAATTCTTTCAACAAATAATACCAAGAGAACCAAGAAAACTTGATAAAAGTTAATTGGAAAGTTGTTTAAAATTGCATATCCTATCTGAATCATCAAGTTTATTTTTGACTAGGCTGTGTCTTTAAAGGGACAGTGTACATCAATTTTCATATAACTGCATGTAATACACACTACTATAAAGAAAGCAATCCACATATACTGATCTACCAATCCAGTATAAAACCTTTTAAAACGTACTTAGAAGCTCCCAGTTTAGCACTGTTGATGACATTAGGCTGGGGCACTCAGTGAAAGGGACTGGGAAAACAAAAGGTGCAGACACTCCCCCCTCTCCTTTCCCTGCATATGAAAAGAAAGATAACAATAACAGGAGCCAGCGTCTGTAAATGCATGTATACATCTGACACTGTGGGGCTTGGTTTGGAGTCTGAAAATCAGCACAATGATATTAAAAAAATAAGCAAAACTATACATTTTTACAAAAACACTACCAGATGGGCTATATAAATGGATCATCTACAAAACATTTATGCAAAGAAAAATCTAGTGTACAATGTTCCTTTATGTACCTTTTTTTTTTAAACAAAAACTAGCAGGTCTCCGAAACTGACTGATACAATGGCCCATATTTATCAAGGTCTGTCGGACCTGATCTGACAGTGCGGATCAGGTCCGCCAGACCTCGCTGAATACGGCGAGCAATACGCTCGCCGTATTCAGCATTGTACCAGCAGCTCACAAGAGCTACTGGTGCCAAGCCGCCCCCTGCAGACTCGCGGCCAATGGGCCACCAGCAGGGGGGTATCAATCGGGTTGATTTCCGGCGATGTCTGTCCTCCTGCTCAGAGCAGGTGGACAGGTTATGGAGCAGCAGTCTTTGTGACCGCTGCTTCATAACTGCTGTTTCTGGCGAGCCTGCAGGCTCGCCAGAAACACAGGGCATCAAGCTCTATTCGGAGCTTGATAAATATGCCCCAATAGCTTATTCACATATTTTAGGTTATATTTATGTAACCCCTTTGTTTCCTCTGCAAGAGAAATACTAATCTTCATGTGTGATATTACCTATAGCCTTCAGAATTCATAATCAGTTCTCATTGACCATAGGAATGCTATATGTATCTTGGCATGATGGCCACTTTCATTTTTAACCCCTTGTGCCATATATGTGTAGGTAATATGTCTCACAGTACTTTGCCCAGTGCACTGTGTTGATTTAGTACCTACGTCCAACACAGAGGCACATGTTGCAGTTTCTGCTCTCAGCTTAAACAGTGTTAGCTGCAACCAGGGGGCAGAATGCATCTGCCTTTATATGGTAAGGGAGTACTGATCCTGCTCTCGTGCCAGATCGTTGATCGTTGTGTGTGTCACTCTTTGAAAGATCATCCATTGATAAAAAAATAAATAAAAATAAACAAATGCCCTAAACTGAATACTAGTAAACCAGTACCTAAGATGGTGGTGACCAGTGGGGCAGGGGGAAGGAAGATAGCTGTTTGGGAGGGATCAGGTAGGGATCACAGGATGGGAGGTGTCAGGAGGGAAATTAATCGCTACACTAGAGCAAATATTAACCCTGTTACTGACTTGAATTACAGTTACCACCATCTTCTTTTTGCCAAAAACAAATGGCAAAGCCATGCATTTGATATTATTGTATTTGATGGCCGTAGGGGCATCAAATATACCCAAAATAGGCCTACTTTAAATATATACTGTATATAGTTTTTATAGGTAAATAAAAAAAAGGCTCTATTTCTATTTAAAAAAAATTGTACTTTGGGCAAGTTTTTTCTCAAATTCCTGGTAGCAAAGTGGTTAATATTTGATTAAACGTCACACTCACACTGTCACTGATTATCACTAACAAATCAAAACCTTCATAGGAACCTATAGTAATCCATTTCCATCCTCATCACTGCTAAACCATCTGAATGCTTCATTTATGTTGTCAGGTTGGGCAGACTTTGTAACATTGTTTTTTGCAATATTGCTTTTTGCAATATTTATTTTTGTTGTTTGTTAAAGCCCTGTTTCCATTTTGTCATCAACTGAAAACAAAATGGCAACTACTACTATCATCATATACTTGATTTTAACATTTCTTAAAGTGTAAATTGTGAACCAGCTGCCTTGCTACACTGCATCTGCATCGAAGACCCTTAAATGAGATTGCAGCTTTGTGACTGGGTTTTTATAGGGGTTACGCACCCATGCATGTTAAGTCGAAAATCATTCACAAAGTGCATTTCAAAATTCACGCACCTACATTATTAAATCATGGTCGACTCACTAATAGTTATTTCAGTTTATATTTATATTTCAGTATATAACTGTACATGCCACACAGGTAGAAAGGTGCATTAAGAAATTGAACTTATGCATTTCAGCATGTTGCCTTAGTCATAGATCCTAATTACACATTACATCTGCTTGTTTAAAAAGCCTGCAGTTTAAGCCCATTGGCTGTTTAAATAAAAAATAAAAAAACACCCCTGACTTTTTTTATTTTTATAGTATTATTTATACACTTATGAGTAGAGGATGATTAATATCCTTTCTTGGTTAAGTGTTAGATTAACATATTCATGATCTATCAAAACAGGTCAAAGTTGAATACATATTTGTTTGCTTATTGGTAGAAATGTATGATATCAAATTCTGAGTTAAAACCATTTGGTATCTGTGTGTCTAGTGTAAGTATCTAATATGTTCCCTGCTTTGATAGTATGTCCATTTTGTTACCACCTCTCTTTGCTAGATTTATTAATTCTATTACTGACCGCTTAAAATACCTCACATATTTTTTGTGATCTTCAATAAAGTGTCTAGCAAGTGCTGAGCATGAAATATCATGTTTTATATACCCTAAATGTTCTCCAATTCATTTTCTTACAGTTCTGGATGTCATACCAATATATTTTTTTTTTGTGTTCAGAACATTCAACAATGAATGAAACATATTTCCTGTTTGAAGGGGTTATCATCTGAGGAAATCATAAGACGTTCCAGCCACCCCATAAAGGGGTTTGCATATGATGGGGCAAATTTTGCCCCCATTGCAGTACCTCTCAGTTGAAGACCCCTTCAAATAGGAAATAATTATATTCCAATCAAAATCTGGTGACCCTAAGTATAAACTGCTTTTCCTTATCTGTAAGGATGGTATTTAAGTTTAAAAAGAATTCAATAGCTCTTAATCCCATATGGTAAGGGATGCTGGACTATAAGGAAGCGACATCTACTGTCAACCAACTAAAAGAGTTTTTCCACTGTATATCATTCAACAAAATTAATAAATAAGAGGAATCTCTCAAGTAGCTGAAATTAGTTAACACTAGTGGTTGGAGTATGGCATCAAACCACTCTGAAAGATGCTCTAACTACTACTATCATCATATACTTGATTTTAACATTTCTTAAAGTGTAAATTGTGAACCAGCTGCCTTGCTACACTGCATCTGCATCGAAGAACCTTAAATGAGATTGCAGCTTTGTGACTGGGACCCAATGCCTGAGACTATCGGGCGACCCTTAACAGAATCCAACCCTTTGTGTGTTTTAGGAAGATGATGGAAGATGGGTATAATTGGAGTAGTGAAATATAGATAGTCATATGTGGCTCTATCAAACAAACCTTTACATTATCCATAATCTAGTAAATCCCTCAATTCTACATGGAATCTACTGGTAGGGTTACCTTGCAATCTCATATATGCAGCATTGTCATTAAGTTGTCTATTAGTTAAATTGTTTCTGCTTAGCAGAACTGTCTGTTTTAAACTAATAAGGTCCTGAACTACTCGCTTGTGAAAAATCTCCAATGCCTTACCTCTTGAGTGCAGGGGATAGAAATTGGTTGTAGGTTTAAAGCTAGATAGTGTTCCATCTATTTCAGTGTCATTCTTAGGTTTTTCATCCATAAGATTCTCTAGGGCAATTACATCACATGCATCTGAGAACTTAAGGTTTAGGGACTCCATGTACTAAGTAGCGAAAGCTGCTCTTGAGCCCTTGCAGGGCAAGTTTGCATATACGAGCCTGCTTCCCGCAATGTAAGAAGCAGCGGTCATTAGACCGCTGCTTCTTATACCCTATGCCACCTCTGAGGTGGAGAGGGAAAATCACTGAGAGCTCACTCGCTCTCAGTGATTGACAGCCCCTTCAGTCGCGCAATTGGTCATGCGAATGAAGGAGCGGGCATTACACACTCTGATGAGTGTGTAATGATACATACGTGCAAGCAGATAAACAGATCCGCTGCCCATGTGTAGCGAAGGCAGGTGGACAGCTTTGCGAGTTGAGAAGCTGTCCGCCCGCCGGTTAGTACATGAAACCCTAGGAGACTGCTTTTAATATCAATTTAATTTGTGGTGTTTTCAGTGTCTCTATCATTCTCATGATGAAAGTGCTTGCGCAGGGTAAAATTCCTTACAAATCTGTTCACATCTAAAATTGTATGGAACAAATCAAAATCTTTTGTAGGGCAATAGTTTAGACCATATTCAAACACTTTCTGTTCATCAGTAGATAATACATAAGAAGAAAAGGTTAATAACTTTGTTATAGTTTGTATCTATGACACTTTGATGTTTTTTGTTTCCCTTAGCTGGAATCTATGTTTTATCGCATTTTTTTATACTTTTGCCTTCTGTGTTTCCACTTCCCCCTGTTGATTTCAGGGCTGATGGTAAAACCTGGCAGTTAATACTTTTGTCACCATTTTGTCCCATTTCTGTTCTCTTTGTATTAGTTTGTGTATTACTTACTGATTTAGGTCTGGCCCCAAGTTATATAAAATCTGCTGTCTTTGGGGATATGGCTACAGGAGGGCCAAGTTCTGTTGTTTCAATACTTCCTCCACTGGCTATATTAGTTTCAGATTCTAACAATGAAGTCTAACCATGTACTGGAGCTCTTGCGGGGGAGTTTCGCAAATGTGAGACTGCTTCCAGCAATGTAAGAAACAGGGGTTATTAGACCCCTGCTTCTTACACTCTACGTCACATCTGACATGACGAGGAGAAATCACAGAGAGCTCTGTCGATCCAGGTGATTGACAGTCCCTTCTCTCACACGATTGGTCATTCAAGAGAAGGGGTGGGCTTTCTACGCTTACTTGAGTTCACTGCCCATATGCAGCAAAACTGAGCAGACAACTTCTCGAGTTCAGAAGCTTGTCCTCTTGCCTTTTAGTACATGGAGCCTAAAGTGCTGCAGACATGTGCATGCTCTCCCTCTTTTCAACAAAGGATGCCAAGAGGACAAACAAAATTTCATAATAAAAGTAAATTAGAATGTTTAAAATGGTAAGCTCTATCTGAATAATGAAAGAAAAAAATGTGTTTTATGTCCCTTAAACTGTATAAAACACTTTGGCAAAACTTTTATGTGTAACAGTTGTATTCATCCACAGTATTGAGGAAATATTTTGGATTATCGTTGTAGATTAATAACAGTTGATAAATAATACCTTCCCAATTGCCTTTTTTTTCTTTTTCTTTTCTTTTTTATACTTATTTTAACCTTCCATTTAGATTTTATAAAAATTTATCAGTAACAAATTGTTATTTGGAAACATTAGATCATTAGATTTTGCTTTGTCATTTTATAAAAACCACAATAGGTAAATATTGCAATGTTAGCTTAGCAGCTAAAACAAAAGGCTGAGTATTTAAAAAGACTGTAAACCATGTAAAACAAAAGATTATTTCACTAATGGGATAAGGGATATTTTTTACTTAGTAACCAAACTGAGAACATTTTCTTTATATATTAATAACAGATTCTTTTGTTTTTAAACTAATGACAATTTAATTACTATTTCTTTATTATTTTAGGAAAAGCAAAGGTTTCTAACTGATGTCTTACATGAAGTGATGCTTCTTGATGGATTGGCAAGTTCACATCCAGTTTCTCAAGAGGTCCAGAAGGCAACAGATATTGATCGGGTATTTGATTGGATTGCATATAAAAAGGTAGGAACAAAAACATATAACTTAATTTAGTCTCTATGCTATTGTGCATGATCTCTTCTGTTCTCAACAAAATGTTGATGGGAATGACATAATGAAAAAAAAACATGGAAAAAACAAGCAAGAAAATACATAATATGATTTATTATACTTACAGTTCAATTGCACATGTCAAAAGTTTATCCATACAGTATGTTTAATAATATTCTATGAAGGACAATTCACACATTGGAAATATACATCTTTCTGCAGTCTTGCAATAAAGTAACATAGTTGGCGAGTCTGAAAGTGGTTTGAATACATTAACACCTTGTTTGCTGTAATTGTTTTTCAGTAGCCAAACACCACCCACCCCTTACCATATGTGTATTATCAGGACTTACTGCAGTAGACACAGTACGCTAGCAAAATAGTTAACCAGAGTTCTGAGGACTCACTATCCTGACTTCAATTGTGCTGTCCCTTTAAGCTCCATTATGATCATTGGAGCAGCATCTATCTAATAACCATTCATTTCTTGTCTCATAGAAGAGTTTGACTTTGAAAGATTCCACCATCGCAAAAAATGCCTTTCAAGCCTTACAGAACAACCTAATTAAAACAAACATAAAAATCCCTCTGTAAAGCAGTCCATTCTAATATATGCACACTATGGTCCTTATTTAAGAAAGGTCTTGCGGACCTGATCCGAAACTGCGGATCAGGTCCGCAAGACCTCGCTGAATGCGGAGAGCAATACGCTCTCTGTATTCAGCATTGCACCAGCAGCTCACAAGAGCTGCTGGTGCAACGCCGCCCTCTGCAGACTCGCGGCCAATCGGCCGCCAGCAGAGGGATGTCAATCAACCCGATCGTACTCGATCGGGTTGATTTCTGGCGATTCCTGTCCGCCTGCTCAGAGCAGGCAGACAGGGTTATGGAGCAGCGGTCTTTAGACTGCTGCTTCATAACTTGTGTTTCTGGCGAGTCTTCAGACTCGCCAGAAACACGGGCCCACAAGCTTCCTACGGAGCTTGTTAAATGGGCCCCAAAGAATCAAAACTTAAAAACAGTTAAGAAACAATTTTAAAATAAAAATGAAAGAAGCTCATCAGCTTTTAAATAGTTATGCACAACCTCAAGTCAAGATACGTTACATGGACAATAAAAGCTTTATGAACTCTGCAAAGGGCTAGGTGTAGTGACCATGTTTATTGAGCACCCTGAAACATCCATGAGCAGCTGCTGGAGACACCTTTTTGCTCTATCCAGGAAGACTATTTTACCATAAATAACAGACATGAATATGTTTCTGTTACAAATATTTGCATACACTATATTGCAACCATATCTACTAAGTGTTGTGGTTGTAAGAATCTTTTTTCACATAATTTTTCCTAAGCTTCTAAGTATCTGATTTTTTGTTTAAATAATGATTCCTAGATGGTTTTTACAAAGTATATACACACTTGCCAGTAGCATTATCTCTTATTGTGTAATGGTACAAAACCTTATCCACTGCAGGGATGTTTGGCTCATTAGCAGCAGTCATGGCATCATCATCAACAGATACACAGTTTAATAGCAGGAAGCAATGGAATATATAGTGTTTGGAAAGCCACTTCCAACCATCTCCTGTTGAATGTACAAGACATAAAACAATGATTATATCTTTTTTTAGAGCTTGAAAGTGTTCGAATCAAAAGCTTCTGCCACAATAGGAAACATAAATATTTCATCACACCTAAGGCAGTTTAACATTTATCCTCTATTCAAAAAAATGCAGTTGTACAAATATACCTAACAAAACTATTATCTTTTATTTTTAAATCACTACCATAATACAGGCACACAATGAATATAAGATTTATAAAATCACAAAGACATGCATGTACAACATAGCAATAGATTTTAGTCTAACAACTTACTTAAAGAGACATGAAACCCACATTTTTTCTTTCATTATTTAGAAAGAGCAGGAAATTTTAAACAATTTTCTGATTTACTTCTATTGTCTAATTTACTTCATTCTCTTTATATCCTTTTCTGAAAAGCATATCTAGATAGGCTCAGTAGCTGCAGATTAGTGGCTGCACATAAATGCCTCGTGTGATTGGCTCACCCATGTGGATTGCTATTTCTTCAACAAGGATATCTAAAGAATGAAGCAAATTAGATAATATAAGTAAATTGGAAAGTTGTTTAAAATTGTATTCTCTTTCTGAATCATGAAAGAACATTTTTTGGTTTAGTGTCCCTTTAAAGAGACATGAAACTAAAAACTTTTCTTTCATGATTCAGATATAAGAATATATTTTAAAATAACTTTCCAGTGTACTTATATTATACATTTTGCTTCATCCCTCTGATATCCTTTATTGATATGCACTTCTGGGAGCTAGCTGAACACACCCATAAGCCAATGAAAGGAGGCATATATGTGCAGCCACCAATCAGAAGCTAGCATTCAGTTCCTGAGCCTACCTTGGTAAGCTTTTGTACAAAGGATACCAAGAGAAAAAAAAGCAAATTAGATAATAGAAGTACATTGGAAAGTTGTTTAAAATGACATGCTCTATTTAAATCATGAAAAACAATTGGTATTTAATATCCCTTTAAAAACATTTTGGCTGAAAATCCAGGTAAAAAGGTTCTGAGGGGTTTGTACAATGGTTGGATTTAGATTGTGTGGAGGCAAGGTAGGTCAACAAATATATCCCATCTCTTCCCTCACATTTTCCTCATTCAAAACCCACATGATCCGCTTATTCTCTCCTCTTTCTATATGTGTTGCAGTCATATACCAACCCCCTAGCTCCTCAACTCATTTCTAGATCACTTGGCTGCCTGGCTACTTTATTTCCTTTCCTCAGACACCCCCACCCATTCTTGGTGACTTCAACATCCCTCTTGACAATCCCACTATCTCCACTGCAAAATAACTTCTGCAACTCACTTCCTCTTTCGGTTTGTCACAATGGACTGATTCTCCCACTCACAAAGATGGTCACTCCCTTGACGATGCCCTCTCTCAAACTTCACAAACTCACCCTTTCCTCTTTCTGACCACCATCTCCTTACTTGCAACATATCATCCCTCCCTACAACTTTCGCTCCTTCTGCTCTTCACACCAAACTTCACAGAAGCATTATGAAATTAGATCAACAACAGCTTTCTAATTCCCTCAAACCTCTCCTCTCATCTTTCTCCTCCTTTTCCTGTCCTGACCAATCTATCTGCCACTAAAACTCCACCCTTACATCCGTCCTTGACAATCTCGCCCCTCTTACCATAGTTCGGAAATCAAACACTCATCCTCAGCCCTGGCATACTCTCTGACATGATACCTACACAGATGTTTCTGTACTGCTGAGCGGCACTGGAGAAAATCTAGGAATTCAGCTGATTTTCAACATTATAAATTTATCTTGAACTCCTACTATTCTGCCCTTAATTTCCATAAGCAACATTACTTCTCTACTCTTATCTCTAATCTTTCTTCAAACCCAAAACGTTTGTTCTCCACTTCAATACCCTTCTACGCCCTCCCCTACCTCCCAATACAACTTCTCTGTCAGCTCAAGACATTGCCAGCCACTTCAATAACAAAATCGACTCCATCAGAAATGAAATCAGCTCTCAACCTAATTCCTTTCTCTCACCCCCTCAAATGCTCTCAATCAACCACAACCCACATAACCTTAAACTTTGCTCATTCTCCCCTGTCACTGAGGAAGAAGTTTCGGCAATTATACTGCACTCTCACCTCACTACCTGTCCCCTTGACCCTAACCCCTCACAGCTACTCCCCTCCCTCTCTGCTACCCTCACCCCTATACTCACACACACTTTCAACCTCTCCCTCAGAACTGGTATATTTCCCTCATCGCTGAAACATGCACTGGTAACATCTATCCTCAAAAAACCTTCCCTTGATCCTACCTCCCCATCCAACTACCACCCTATTTCCCTCCTCCCTCTTGCATCACAGCTTCTTGAAAAACTAGTTTATGCACGCCTATCCTATTTCCTTACAATAAACTCCCTCCTTGACCCACTGCAATCTGGATTTCGTCCCCATCACTCCACAGAGACAGCAATTGTTAAGGTTACCAACGACCTACTTACATCAAAATCAAAAGGCCACTTCTCTCTGCTTATCCTCCTTGATCTGTCTGCAGCCTTTGACACTGTTGACCACCCTCTTTTGCTCCAAACCCTTCAATCCTTTGGCATCTGTGACACAGCCCTCTCGTGGCTCTCTTCCTACCTGTCAAACCGTACCTTTAGTGTAGCCTTCTTTGGGGCCTCCTCTGCCCCATCACTCACTTTCTGTTGGAGTACAGCAAGGCTCTGTCCTTGGACCCCTTCTCTTCTCAATCTACACGTCATCACTAGGTTCCCTAATAAAGTCCCATGGTTTACAATATCATTTGTATGCCGAAGACACCCAAATCTACTTCCCTGCACCAGACCTATCTCCTTCCTTGCTAACCCGTGTCACTAACTGTCTTTCTCACATCTCTAACTGGATGTCCTCGCACTACCTCAAGCTAAATCTCTCCAAAACTGAGCTCCTTATTTTCCCCTCTTCCTCAAAACTCTCCACCCCTAATCTCTCTATATATGTTGACAACTCCATCATTACCCCTACCACGCATGCCCGATGTCTCTGGGTCACATTTGACTCAGATCTTTCTTTCACTCCTCACATTCAGTCCTTGGCTAAAGCCTGCCACTTCCACCTTAAAAACATCTCTAAAATCAGACACTTCCTTACACAAGACACAACTAAGATTTGAATCCACTCTCTTATTCTTTCCCACCTTGATTACTGCAACTCTGTCCTCTCTGGTCTCCCCACCTGCCGCCTAGCTCCTTTACAATCCATAATGAATGCCTCTGCCAGACTCATCTTCCTTACACGTCGCTCTTCATCTGCTGCACCTCTCTGCCAATCCCTTCACATTCTTCCTCTTGCCTCTAGGATCAAACACAAAATTCTCATTCTGACATACAAAGCCCTCAACTGCACTGCTCCCCCCTATATCTCAGACCTTGTCTCCAGATACTCTCCCTCCCGTCCCCTTTGCTCTGCTCATGACCTCCTACTCTCTTCCTCTCTTGTCACCTCATCACTCTCCCATTTACAGGACTTCTCCAGACTGGCTCCCATCTTGTGGATCTCTCTGCCTTGCTCCACAAGACTCTCTTCTAGTTTTAAAAGCTTCAAGTGCTCCCTAAAGACTTTACTGTTCAGGGATGCATACAACCTACACTAACCTTTCCTAATACCAGTTCCTCTCCTCCATTGCTATCCCCTGAACCCCCCTAAGAGTCCAGATGTTTGTAGATCACCTTCTTAAGAGTTGACTACAAGAGTGCAACTCTTGGCAGGGCCCTCTACCCATTTGATCCCTATAATTGTTTTGTTGTACTCCCCCTTTGTTTATAGCGCTGGGGAATCTGTTGGCGCTCTACAAATAACCGAATAATAATAATAATAATAATAATAATAGGTCAATCTGGAGGCAGCATCTGTGTGATTCTCATGGGCTTTACTAAGCCAGAACATAAAGAGTAAAAGCAGGGAGAGTCAGAGTTCATACATGGGGCTAGATTTCACAATCAGTGGATGCTGCTGTCTCTGCCTGACGTTTCCGGCTTGCTGGAAACTGAAGTTAAGAAGCAGGGGTTGTGACTGCTTCTCCTTAACTTGTTTGCCATATTTTAGGTGTAATGGCTGATAGAGCTTCATCTCAGAAGCTATTGGTTACGTGTACAGCAAAAAGCACATGATCAATTGTTTTGAAGGCTTCAGACAATTCACAAAGAATATTACAGAAAACTATTTTAGACAGTAGAGCTTGAGATCAAATGTTTAACTGCAGTGAGTAAATAAAGAGAGGACGTGCAGGGAGAGAGTGAAACAGTTGTATATAATCAGAAAGTGTAATTTTGTGTCTACAATGTTAGAATTACAGGAAAATAATTACATTATGAAACTAGAACAAAAATGGTCTTCTTTAAAGGAATATAAAGTTGCTATAAGAAAATGCTCTCCTAAGTTCACTGTGTTTCAATTCCCTTTTATGTTGCAGTGGCTCCTATGTGTTTACTGAGATGAGGGTTTGTTTAAGGCACATTCTAATATTAAAGGGACAGTAAGTAATAATTAGACATGCATGATTTAGAAAGAACATAACATTTTAAACAACTTTCCAATTTACTTCTATTATTTAATTTGCTTCCTTCTCTTGCTATCCTTTGCTGAAAGGTTTATCTAGGAAAGCTCAGGAGCAGCAAAGAACCTAGGCTCTAGCTGCTGATTGATGACTGCATATATATACAGAATGCCATTGGCTCACCCATGTGTTCAATTAGAAATCAGTAGTACATTGCTGCTCCTTCAACAAATTATACCAAGGGAAGTAAGCACATTTGATAATAGAAGTTAACTGGAAAGTTGTTCAAGTTGTACAATTGTATGTTCTACCTAAATCATGAAATAAAAAATTTGGGTTTCATGTCCCTTTAAGTGATGGATTGTAAATACAAGCTTGGGTTACGGTTGTAAAGGAATAAAGTTGTATTTGAAGGTTGTGAAATGCGTGAAAGTCAGACTAAATTTCATAATATATGTGAGAAGTGAAGCAGCTGAAAGTTTTGAAATGGAAAGGGATTGAGGATTGTTTTCAGTGATTGGTGGGATATATAATGTTTGACAGAGTTATTTTTTGTCTTAAACTATTCAATGAGCTGTTGACATGCAAAGCTAGCAGCTTAGTGAAAAAGAGAAAAGGGAAAGTGTGGTTGAAACCTTGAAATATATTCAGGGAATTTATAATGTAGAGTTATGGGTCATAAATTGAAGTTAAAGTGTAGAAGACTTAGAAACACTTATTGAAATTTAATTTAAGAACAAATATTGAAGGGGAATAAAAAAGCTTAGTATGAAGTGTAGAATAGCCTAAGAATTCATTAGTTTGGTAATTTATAGGTGCAGCTTACAGTGTGTTATAAAGTTGTAGACATATTTGTATTAAGGATTAAAGATAGTAAATTGTGTAATGCTTGGGAAGAAGAGAGGTGATATTGCTGTGTGGCTATAATGGGTTGGAGAGATGCACTGAATCCACAGCAATGCCTCAAGGTTTTTTTAAAATTCATTGGGGGATATAGTGTTGGATGAAAATATTTGATAATATGTTGATGTTAAAGCGGGGTTTGGTGGTGAAAAAACAGGAGAATTGATAAAATCCTGTATGTAAAGCAAAAAGTAAGTGCAAATGTTATAGAATTATACTGTATATTGTTTAATATAACAATTATACATTCTGACCAATTTATTATAAACAAAGCTCTCTGAGTCTGCATGACCTAAAAGTAAGAATATTAAAGGGACATAATACTCATATGCTAAATCACTTGAAACTGATGCAGTATAACTATAAAAAGCTGACAGGAAAATATCACCTGAGCATCTCTATGTAAAAAAGGAAGATATTTTACCTCACAATCTCCTCAGCTCAGCAGATTCTGTGTAAAAAGTTATACTCAGCTGCTCCCAGCTGCAGGTAAAAATATATAAAAAATGAAGAAATGAACAGCAGCCAATAAGCATCAGCAGTGCTGAGGTCATGAACTCTTACTGTGATCTCATGAGATTTGACTTAACTCTCATGAGATTTCATAGTAAGCTTCCTTTACCTGATTGGTGAAATAATATGAGAGTTCACGAGGCTCATCCTTTCAGCTGTCCCAGGACAGACACACTAAAATGCTGCTTAGAAATCCTTTACAATGGGAGGTGGCTACTGAGGAACTTTTGAGGTAAAATATCTTTCTTTTTTACATAGAGATGTTCAGGTGATATTTTCTAGTCAGCTTTTTACAGCTATGCTGCAGCACTTTAAAGTGCTTAAACATTTGGGTATTATGGCCCTTTAAAAAAAACTAAAATATTGTTTTGAAATAGCCAGATGATCCAAAATGTATCAAGATATCTTAGCAACCTTTGCATGGGGATTATCTTAGAAAAGAGGTTGAGTGGATAATTCCTAGCAAATTGTGAGTTTACATCACAGAATGTAATGAAGCTCACTGGAATACAAAAGTCATACTTCAACTTGCATTCATTTCTAATTCCAAAAACAGGTTGTTTTTTTCTTTACAATGTGTAATTTGAACAAACTAGCCAGCCTACATTTGTCCAGATGAAACTGCAGGACATACATGAGTACTCTGCTTAGAGATTGCAAACTGAGAGGAAACTTCACATACATTCAATAAATGCTCGTGTTCAGCCCCCTCCCCAAGTCTGCTAGATTCACTTCACAATAAAAAAATGAAAGCTTTTTTTTAAAGTCAGATGACCTTTTTTTGGAGATTAAATATTCTTTCCTCTATTTTTAATGTATGATCTCTTGTCACAAAAAAAATAAAATAATATCTTGGAATACACAGAGTTCCTGACAACTCTCTGTATGGGGTATGAATAAATATATATAAAGTAATCACATCACCTTTACAGGATTCTTTTCTAGAGTAAATGAACCAAATTCACCAAACTGTTCCTTACAACTTAAATGATCCAATCTCTTTATTAATTGTGAGCTTTTATTCTAGTTTTGCAAATTTTTTTTTTAATAATTGGTCCCTAAAGCTGTCCTCCATAATCAAGGTGAGGTCTTACCAGAAATGTATACAGGGGCAGAATTATAACTTCCTCTCTACCATTCACCCCCCTTATTATACATGCTAATACAGGCCTAGATTTAGAGTTCGGCGGTAGCCGTCAAAACCAGCGTTAGAGGCTCCTAACGCTGGTTTTGGGCGCCCGCTGGTATTTGGAGTCAGTGATTAAAGGGTCTAACGCTCACTTTTCAGCCGCGACTTTTCCATACCGCAGATCCCCCTACGCCATTTGCGTAGCCTATCTTTTCAATGGGATCTTTCTAACGCTGGTATTTAGAGTCGTTTCTGCAGTGAGCGTTAGAGCTCTAACGACAAGATTCCAGCCGCCTGAAAATAGCAGGAGTTAAGAGCTTTCTGGCTAACGCCGGTTTATAAAGCTCTTAACTACTGTACCCTAAAGTACACTAACACCCATAAACTACCTATGTACCCCTAAACCGAGGTCCCCCCACATCGCCGCCACTCGATTAAAATTTTTAACCCCTAATCTGCCGACCGCCACCTACGTTATACTTATGTACCCCTAATCTGCTGCCCCTAACACCGCCGACCCCTGTATTATATCTATTAACCCCTAACTTGCCCCCCACAACGTCGCCGCAAGCTACTTAAAATAATTAACCCCTAATCTTCCGACCGCAAATCGCCGCCACCTACGTTATCCCTATGTACCCCTAATCTGCTACCCCTAACATCGCCGACCCCTATGTTATATTTATTAACCCCTAATCTGCCCCCCACAACGTCGCCGACACCTACCTACACTTATTAACCCCTAATCTGCCGAGCGGACCTGAGCGCTACTATAATAAAGTTATTAACCCCTAATCTGCCTCACTAACCCTATCATAAATAGTATTAACCCCTAATCTGCCCTCCCTAACATCGCCGACACCTACCTTCAATTATTAACCCCTAATCTGCCGACCGGAGCTCACCGCTATTCTAATAAATGTATTAACCCCTAAAGCTAAGTCTAACCCTAACACTAACACCCCCCTAAGTTAAATATAATTTTTATCTAACGAAATAAATTAACTCTTATTAAATAAATAATTCCTATTTAAAGCTAAATACTTACCTGTAAAATACATCCTAATATAGCTACAATATAAATTATAATTATATTATAGCTATTTTAGGATTAATATTTATTTTACAGGCAACTTTGTAATTATTTTAACCAGGTACAATAGCTATTAAATAGTTAAGAACTATTTAATAGTTACCTAGTTAAAATAATTACAAATTTACCTGTAAAATAAATCCTAACCTAAGATATAATTAAACCTAACACTACCCTATCAATAAAATAATTAAATAAACTACCTACAATTACCTACAATTAACCTAACACTACACTATCAATAAATTAATTAAACACAATTGCTACAAATAAATAACATTAAATAAACTATCTAAAGTACAAAAAATAAAAAAGAACTAAGTTACAGAAAATAATAAAATATTTACAAACATAAGAAAAATATTACAACAATTTTAAACTAATTACACCTACTCTAAGCCCCCTAATAAAATAACAAAGCCCCCCAAAATAAAAAATTCCCTACCCTATTCTAAAATACAAATATTACAAGCTCTTTTACCTTACCAGCCCTGAACAGGGCCCTTTGCGGGGCATGCCCCAAGAATTTCAGCTCTTTTGCCTGTAAAAAAAAACATACTATACCCCCCCCCCAACATTACAACCCACCACCCACATACCCCTAATCTAACCCAAACCCCCCTTAAATAAACCTAACACTACCCCCCTGATGATCTTCCTACCTTGTCTTCACCATGCCAGGTTCACCGATCCGTCCTGGCTCCAAGATCTTCATCCAACCCAAGCGGGGGCTAGACATCCACTGAAGAAGTCCAGAAGAGGGTCCAAAGTCTTCCTCCTATCCGGCAAGAAGAGGACATCCGGACCGGCAAACATCTTCTCCAAGCGGCATCTTCTATCTTCTTCCATCCGATGACGACCGGCTCCATCTTGAAGACCTCCAGCGCGGATCCATCCTCTTCTTCCGACGACTAGACGACGAATGACGGTTCCTTTAAGGGACGTCATCCAAGATGGCGTCCCTCGAATTCCGATTGGCTGATAGGATTCTATCAGCCAATCGGAATTAAGGTAGGAATTTTCTGATTGGCTGATGGAATCAGCCAATCAGAATATAGTTCAATCCGATTGGCTGATCCAATCAGCCAATCAGATTGAGCTCGCATTCTATTGGCTGTTCCGATCAGCCAATAGAATGCGAGCTCAATCTGATTGGCTGATTGGATCAGCCAATCGGATTGAACTATATTCTGATTGGCTGATTCCATCAGCCAATCAGAAAATTCCTACCTTAATTCCGATTGGCTGATAGAATCCTATCAGCCAATCGGAATTCGAGGGACGCCATCTTGGATGACGTCCCTTAAAGGAACCGTCATTCGTCGTCTAGTCGTCGGAAGAAGAGGATGGATCCGCGCTGGAGGTCTTCAAGATGGAGCCGGTCGTCATCGGATGGAAGAAGATAGAAGATGCCGCTTGGAGAAGATGTTTGCCGGTCCGGATGTCCTCTTCTTGCCGGATAGGAGGAAGACTTTGGACCCTCTTCTGGACTTCTTCAGTGGATGTCTAGCCCCCGCTTGGGTTGGATGAAGATCTTGGAGCCAGGACGGATCGGTGAACCTGGCATGGTGAAGACAAGGTAGGAAGATCATCAGGGGGGTAGTGTTAGGTTTATTTAAGGGGGGTTTGGGTTAGATTAGGGGTATGTGGGTGGTGGGTTGTAATGTTGGGGGGGGGGTATAGTATGTTTTTTTTTACAGGCAAAAGAGCTGAAATTCTTGGGGCATGCCCCGCAAAGGGCCCTGTTCAGGGCTGGTAAGGTAAAAGAGCTTGTAATATTTGTATTTTAGAATAGGGTAGGGAATTTTTTATTTTGGGGGGCTTTGTTATTTTATTAGGGGGCTTAGAGTAGGTGTAATTAGTTTAAAATTGTTGTAATATTTTTCTTATGTTTGTAAATATTTTATTATTTTCTGTAACTTAGTTCTTTTTTATTTTTTGTACTTTAGATAGTTTATTTAATGTTATTTATTTGTAGCAATTGTGTTTAATTAATTTATTGATAGTGTAGTGTTAGGTTAATTGTAGGTAATTGTAGGTAGTTTATTTAATTATTTTATTGATAGGGTAGTGTTAGGTTTAATTATATCTTAGGTTAGGATTTATTTTACAGGTAAATTTGTAATTATTTTAACTAGGTAACTATTAAATAGTTCTTAACTATTTAATAGCTATTGTACCTGGTTAAAATAATTACAAAGTTGCCTGTAAAATAAATATTAATCCTAAAATAGCTATAATATAATTATAATTTATATTGTAGCTATATTAGGATTTATTTTACAGGTAAGTATTTAGCTTTAAATAGGAATTATTTATTTAATAAGAGTTAATTTATTTCGTTAGATAAAAATTATATTTAACTTAGGGGGGTGTTAGTGTTAGGGTTAGACTTAGCTTTAGGGGTTAATACATTTATTAGAATAGCGGTGAGCTCCGGTCGGCAGATTAGGGGTTAATAATTGAAGGTAGGTGTCGGCGATGTTAGGGAGGGCAGATTAGGGGTTAATACTATTTATGATAGGGTTAGTGAGGCGGATTAGGGGTTAATAACTTTATTATAGTAGCGCTCAGGTCCGCTCGGCAGATTAGGGGTTAATAAGTGTAGGTAGGTGTCGGCGACGTTGTGGGGGGCAGATTAGGGGTTAATAAATATAACATAGGGGTCGGCGATGTTAGGGCAGCAGATTAGGGGTACATAGGGATAACGTAGGTGGCGGCGGTTTACGGAGAGGCAGATTAGGGGTTAAAAGTGTAATGCAGGGGTCAGCGATAGCGGGGGCGGCAGATTAGGGGTTAATAAGTGTAAGGTTAGGGGTGTTTAGACTCGGGGTACATGTTAGGGTGTTAGGTGCAGACTTAGGAGGTGTTTCCCCATAGGAAACAATGGGGCTGCGTTAGGAGCTGAACGCTGCTTTTTTGCAGGTGTTAGGTTTTTTTTCAGCTCAAACAGCCCCATTGTTTCCTATGGGAGAATCGTGCACGAGCACGTTTTTGATGCCGGCCGCGTCCGTAAGCAACTCTGGTATCGAGAGTTGCATTTGCGGTAAAAATGCTCTACGCTCCTTTTTTGGAGCCTAACGCAGCATTTGTTTGAACTCTCGATACCAGAGTTAAATTTATGGTGCGGCCAGAAAAAAACCCGCGGAGCGTTAACAGCCCTTTTACCGCCGAACTCTAAATCTAGGCCACTACTGTATTTATCATAGACTGCTGTTTGGAGTTGAGCATATTATTTTACATTGTTGTCTACAAGAACACCTAAATTGTTAGAGTGGTGTTTCAAGATGGAAATTTAAACTGTGCTAGCAAAATTGCATTTTGATTTGCTTTAAATATAAAGGTTTTAGCAGAAACAGATGTTAACTTGCTTTAATGGGACACTAAAGTAAAAAACAAACTTTCATGATTCCGATAGAGCAAACAAATTTAAGAGACTTTCCAATTTACATACTTTATCAAATTTTGCACAGTCTTTTTAAATGCTTATGTTCAAAAGCACCAGCTATTACTGAGCACGTGTAAAGGTATACTAGCCTGTGATAGGCCAATGGCTGTCACATGATACAGGGGGCCAGTAAAAGGGGAAAAATACATTTGTCAGAAAAAAAAAACTACTGCTTATTTGAAATTTTTTGAGTAAATATTATTGCATTATATTTTTATTATGAACTTGTTAACAAGCTGAATTTTATTATTCCCCATTATTTTCTATGCAAAACAGCTTGCAACCCATTAGAAACAGGAGATCCTTTAGAATTTTTTTCTAATGACGAGTCACCCTGTGCGGTCTGTAAGCTGACTGCTACTTCTAGATCCAGGAAGTAATATTGCAAGTGAAGTGGTAAAGAGAGTTATAGTTTATGAATTAGAGTAGAAGTATAATTAGTGGGAGTTATTTGGAGGTAGAGAATGTGGATAGAAGAGACACAAACATTAATTTATTGTCTTTTTTTTTGTTTTCATCTAATTTGAAAGGGTAGCTCTGCTATCTTAGACTTAATTTTAGTTTTTATCTAATGCAACTTCAGTGTAACACTAGCAACGCAGTTGACATCCTTTTGCTTTGTAGATGATTCAGAGATTTGGTACTGTCCTTAAAAGTACATCCTCTACAAACATAAGATAAGTGCATTTTTTATAAAGCCATTCTTAATATTGATCAGTATAATTAAGTGCAAAAAAACAGGAAAGCTGAGTGTTTTCCAGCTTTATAGAGGCATAACTCTGTAATAAGTAAATCCTCTAATGCATTAGAACATTTTCTTATTGAACTGTGGCTTGCTTTTATCTATGTGTTCAACTATGTATTTAATCTCTTTGTGTGAGTTAAAATCCGCTCAGCACCAGCAATTCACTACTTATCTGAACATGAACATGGCTGGTGAGCAAATCATGGCTGCCAATTGTGCAAAGTGGCTGATCACCATTTATGTTCAGTTATGTATAACCTATGTGATATACATACAGTAGGTGCAGGTAAGGAATAGTGCAAAAAGAAAAACCTTTCTTCTGAGTAGTATCTGTTATATTGACCTGGATCTTAATTGATCTCCTTTGGTTAAGTTGCCAGATAACAAGTGGCATGCTAAATAACTTTTTCACTTGTTTGCTAACTGCACTCAAAGTAAAATCACAGCCAAGGTTAGCATGCGTATTGCAAGTTGAAAGGAAAAAGTTAGCGTACAAGTGAAAGTCGGATGCTCGCTAAGTTCAGGACGTTGAATACTGCAACCGTGCTAACTTCTTTTCCCCAAATCACAGCCAAGGTTAGCATGCGTATTGCAAGTTGAAAGGAAAAAGTTAGCGTACAAGTGAAAGTCGGATGCTCGCTAAGTTCAGGACGTTGAATACTGCAACCGTGCTAACTTCTTTTCCCCAAATCACAGCCAAGGTTAGCATGCGTATTGCAAGTTGAAAGGAAAAAGTTAGCGTACAAGTGAAAGTCGGATGCTCGCTAAGTTCAGGACGTTGAATACTGCAACCGTGCTAACTTCTTTTCCCCCTAGACTTCTATAAGGGTGCGCTGCAAATAAAGAAATAAATACAAAAAAATCTTTAACCTAACACTGTTAGACCAACTGCGCTAAACCTGAAGTTAGTTAGGAAAACTTTAACTTCACATAGAAGAAAATTTTCTTTTTTATTTGATATATATATATATATATATATATATATACTGTATATATATATATATTTTAATTATAACTATCTATATCTATACATGTTCATGAATAGATAGATATATATAGATAGATATATATATATATATACTGTATATATATATATATATATATATATATATATATATATATATATATATATATATATATATATTGCGGGTTGGGTTCCAAACCCCCCGCAATAAATCGAATAAAGCAATAAAGTGAGTCACATTTTTTGTTGTTTTGCAGTGCATAGAAAAGTTATATTTACATTATACTGTAGTCTATTAATTGTGCAATATCAATATGTCTAAAAAACAGTGTGCTTACCTTAATTAAAAAAGTACCTTTTTGCTAAAAAATGCTAACCATCATCTAAACCTTCAGTCAGTCATAATACTTTTGATGGTGCATAGGTGTGTACATATGTTTATTCATGTGTATTTATGTGTTTAGATGTGTATATATGTGTATACATGTATATTTATTTGTTTATATGTGCATTTATGTGTTTATTTGTGTATATATGTGTATTCATGAATATTTATGTGTTTATGTGTGTGTATATATCGAAAAAATGGCTCTGATAGACTTTTGCCATATATCATATCCCATTTAACCCTTTTATTTGTTTAATAATATTATATATTTTATTAAAAACTGTAAATATGTGTATAATACTTTCCTATGATGTGTTTTGTGCAACTTTTCTTTTAACCCTTACAGTTTATTTCAGGTCTCAAGTCAAACTAAATATTTTAGCAGAGTTTGTTTGGCTTTAATTTAATTGCAAACTAGACATGTGCAATTTGTTTCAGCCGAATTTCGCTTTTGGCCGATTTTTGGCTGAATCGGAGATTCGGATAAATCCGAATTTCCAAATCGGTACCATAACTAAAAGCCGGAAAAATTCCAAAAATGAATAAATCCTTTTCCGAATTTTCGGTCCATTCTTCATATTCATCATTCTAATGTAAACCGCCGCTGCCCCACCCCCCACATCGCCAACACTAAATAAACCTATTAACCTCTAAACCATCATCCCCCCACATTGCCAACACTAACTAAACCTATTAACCTCTAAACCACCGTTCCCCTCACATTGCCAACACTAAATAAACTTATTAACCAATAAACGGCCATCCCCCCACATCGCCAACACTAACTAAATCTATAAACCTCTAAACCACCGTCTCCCCACATTGCCAACACTAAGTAAAACTGTTAACCCCCTAAACCATTGTCCCCCACATTGCCAACACTAAATAAACATCTTAAACCCTAAACCACAGTCCCCGACATCGCAAACACTAAATAAAATGATTAACCTCTAAACCGCCATTCCCCACATCGCAACTACCAAAATTAAACTATTAACCCCTAAACCTAATACCCCTAACGTTAACATAATTAAAATACATCTAAACTAAAGTTACAATTACTAACTACCTAGTTAAAATAAAATGTGAAATAAAAATAAAACCTTAGCTAGTTACAATATTACTATTTACTAACTACCTAGTTAAAATAAACACAAACTAATCTGTGAAAAAATAAATAAAACCTAAGCTAAACTAAAAAAAACTTGCATTACTTGTTTAAAAAAAAATAATACAAAAAATAATAAATCTAACATTTACTAAAAATAATAAAACCTAACATTACAAAAAAAACTACAATTAAAAAAATAATAAACACTAAAAAAACTACCATTACAAAAAATAGCAAACAAAATTATCCAAAAATAATTAAAATTATTGCTATTCTAATACCCCTGTTTAAAAAAAGAGATCCCCCCCCAAAAAAAACTCAACTATAATAAACTACTAATAGCCCTTAAAAGGGCCTTTTGTAGGGCATTGCCCTAAAGTTAACTGTTCTTTTGCCAATAAATTAAACCACAAATACCCCCTAACATTACAACCCCTCACCCCCAACCTCCCAAAATAAAAATAAAAAACCTAACTAAAAAAAACTCTACCCATTCCCCCGAAAAAAGGGCATTTGTATGGGCATTAAAAATTAAAAGCCCTACTCTAAACCCCCCCAAAAAAACAACTAACACTAAACCCAAATCAGTACTCACCATTGCTGAAGTCCAGTGAAAGATCTTCATCCCAGCGGCAAAACATCTTCATCCAGGTGGCTCCATCTTCATCGATCGCGGAAGTGGAGGTCCATCGGTCCAACACAGAGGTCCTCTTCATGCGATCGTCCGCTGCACACTGAAGATTGAATGCAAGGTACCCCTTTTATATTGGGGTACTCTTTCATTCCTATTGACTGAAAATTTCAAATCAGCCAACACGATTAGAGCTGCTTTAATCCTATTGACTGTTCAAATCAGCCAATAGGATTTGAGCAGCTCTCATCCTATGGGCTGAGTCAAAATTTTCAGCCAATAGGAATGCAAGGGTACCCCAATATAAAATGGGTATCTTGCATTCAACCTTCAGTGTGCAGCAGATGATCGCATAATAAGAACCTCCATGTAGGACCGATGGACTTCCACCTCCGCGCATCCACCGACTGCTCCGCCTCGGCCATGAAGATAGAAGATGCCGAACCCATGATGGATGAAGATGGAGCTGCCTGTATGAAGATGTTTCTCTGCTGGGATGAAGATCTTTCGCTGGACTTCAGCAATGATGAGTACCGATTTTGGGGTTAGTGTCATTTTTTTTTGTGGGGGTGTTTTTTTTTTAGATCAGGGCTTTTTTATTTTTAATGGGCTGTAAAAGAGCTGAATGTCTTTTTTAAGGGCAATGCCCATACAAATGCCCTTTTCTAGGCAATGGGTGGATTATTTTTTTTTAGTTAGTTTTTTTTTGTTTTGGGGGTTGGGGGGTGGGGGTTGTAATGTTAAGGATTATTTTGGTTTAATTTATTGGCAAAAGAGCTGTTAACTTTAGGGCAATGCCCTACAAAAGGCCCTTTTAAGGGCTATTGGTAGTTTATTATAGATTAGGGTTTTATTTATTTTGGGGTGTTTCTGTTTTTTTTTAAACAGAGGTATTAGAATACGAATACTTTTTATTATTTTGGATAATTTCGTTTGTTATTTTTTGTAAAGGTAGATTTCTAATTTTTTTGTCACTTTAGTGTTTATTTTTTGTAATTGTAGTTTTTATTTTTTTGTAATGTTAGGTTTTATTATTTTTAGTAATGTTAGTTTTTTTTTAAAGAAGTAATGTGTTTTTTTTTTAGTTTAGCTTAGGTTTTATTTTTATTTCACAGATTGTATTTATTTTAACTAGGTAGTTAGTAAATAGTAATATTGTAACTAGTTAAGGTTTTATTCCACAGGTAAGTGTATTTATTTGAACTAGGTAGTTAGTAATTGTAACTTTAATTTAGGTGTATTGTAATTATGTTGAAGTTAGGGGGTGTTAGGTTTAGGGGTTAAAAGTTTAATTAGGTAGTTGTGATGTGGGGAGATGGCAGTTTAGGGGTTAATAGTTTAATTTAGGTAGTTGCGATGTGGGGGGGCGGTGGTTTACGGGTTAATAGTTTAATTTAGGTAGTTGTGATGTGGGGGGATGGCAGTTTAGACGTTCATAAGTTTGTTTAGTGTTAGCTATGTGGGGGGACAGCGGTTAAGAGGTTAATAGGTTTTTATTTAGTGGTGGCCATGTGGGGGGATAGTGGTTTAGAGGTTAATAGCTTTATTTAGTGTTGGCAATGTGGGGGATGACGGTTTAGGGGTTAATAGTTTTATTTAGGGAGACGCGATGTAGGGGGCGGCGGTTTAGGGGTTAATAGGTTTATTTAGTGTTGGCAATGTGGAGGGATGGTGGTTTAGAGGTTAACAGGTTTATTTAGTGTTGGCGATGTGGGGGATAGTGGTTTAGGGGTTAATAGGTTTTTATTTAGTGTCGGCGATGTGGGGAGACAGCGGTTTAGAGGTTATTAGGTTTTTATTTATTGTTGGCGATGTGTGGGGATGGCCGTTTAGATAATTTAATTTCAGCATATTCCTTATGTTAAATTAAAACATTTTTCAGATTAATTCGTTATTTTGGATCCATTCTTTATTCATATTCATTATTCTATTCTAAAGCTTAGAATAGAAATATGAATATGAATAAAGAATGGATCCGAAATAGCGAATGGATCCAAATAACGAATGGATCCGAAAAACGATTTAATTTGCGGAAACAAAATGATTTATTTAACAAATAAAAACAAAACTAAACAAATTTGTTCACTGTGCGCTGTGTATTGCTAACTATAACTTTCAACAGATAATACCAGTGCAAATTAGTGAATCACAATATCCATTAAAATTATAAGTTGAGCTTTTGTGAAGTGGGCTACACTAATTTCTATATTGTCGGTGCCTGTTAATTGATACAGGTGAGTTAAATTACAAATTACAAGAGCATTACAAACTTTGGAATGCAAATGTTTCTTACAATTTTGAGAAGTTGCCAATCATTTTGTCCAGTCCATTTTTGGAGTTTTGCATGGAATTTGCCAGATTTGGCTTTTTTGTCTCCACTTTTTTTGTGTCATACCAATACAAACAAAAGAAATAAACATAAGAATGCCAAAACATTTGTAATTGCAACAATTTTATGGTTGAAGTGGTGCTTTATATGACAGAAATGCAGGTGTGCCAATATTTTTGGCCATGACTGTATATACCAGTGTATCATTGGGCTGATACAAAGAACCTGTGCAGTCATTTACATATGAATGATAATGTTATGCTACTTTCAGTCTCCCTGTAGGCTAAATTAAATATAAGCATGAATGCTAAATGAATGGATTTGGTAATGGTTTCTATAGAAATGGGTTTTAATATATATAAAATGTTTTTAGATATTATAACAAGCTATCAAGCTTTAAAATACATCGTATATAAGAACTTTCTTTTTTTATCTAAGAGAGATTATTTTAAAATGCATTAATTTTTGTTTTTAAATACATGTTGCCCTATTGAATAAATCAACATAAAATGTCAGGTTTGGAGAAGCGTTTTCCTCTCCATCTATAGAATTGTGTTAGTTCAATGGGCATTTGTAGGAAGTATTTATCTAACAATGTTGAATAAACTGAAAAAAGTTTTAAGTTAACATATTAAATGCAAAAAACATATATTTTGATTAATCAAATGACTTTCTCTCATATGCAAGGTAGAAAATGTTTGAGTAGAATGTTCCTTTAACTTTAAAAAAAAAAAAATTCAGTGGAGATTATTATATTTATTATTATATACTGTAGACCTAGAGTCAATAAACTTGTTTATGAAACTAAAACCTTGCTTTTAAAAACTAACACAAAAAATGGAGCCACATTTATCTTGCAACCATTTATTTCTCACCTTATAGAACAAGCTCCACTGTCAAGAATACTGAGATCACAAAAAATCCCTCAAAACTTCACAAAACAAGCAAAATTCAAATGGGAAAGTGTGTCCTCTATAAATAAGTCTAATCTAACATATGTACAAAGAAAACTTTGAAAAAGTAAAGCACAAAGAAAAAAAGAGACACAACTGCCAGATAAAATACTTTATAGGGACAATAGAGTTTTTATGAAATCCACCCCTGAATATTCAAGTCTTTGAAGTCACCTCTTGTTTAAACCCGTGAGACTACTTTTCTATACTAAAAGAGACATGAGAATATTCTACTTACAGACATTTACATTGTACATCTGTCCAAAGTTGTTGCGTTTGTAATTGTTTTAACCTATTAGTAATAAGTTCGTCTTTCAAGTGCAAGATTTCAAATATTGGACACTTAATGTTACTATAGTTGTTAATTCCAGGAACTCCCACTAACAATATGCTTGGAATGCTGAGGATCAATACATTTTAAAAATGATCTTGTCTATAAACGAGATCCCTTAACTACACAAGTATCCATCAGTCTAGACCATGGAATAATTAACGTACAAGAAAGAGAAAATAATTTTCAATCTGAAACTGTTGATTAGCTGTTAGAAACATATTTTGAGATTTTTTGTTTTGTTTTTAGTCATGCATGCATTCAACAATCCAATTAGACTATTTAGATGATTATTAAAGTATAACTTTTCATAGATTTGTTTGTCTTGTTTCTTACATAGAAGAGCTGAAAGTGACTTTCACAGATATCACATTTATCAATAAATATGATAAAGCTATTTGCCTTAATCAACCTCCAAGTAAAAAGATTTTCTTTACCGTTTGCATAATGTATAACATTTGGTTATCTACATCATTCTTAACCATTCATGTAGAAAAAATATCAATTTCACTAAATCTCATTAGCATTTTCTTCATTCTTTTTCTATTTATATTTACTGCTCATGTGGAAAAGTATTAAAAAATAACAAACCAACAGTAAGATTTATAAAGATTTTTGGACTCAGCATCTATTTCTTTTTAATTAATTCTCCTTAATGAATATTTTAGAATCTAACTAAATAAATATTATTACATCACAGAAACACTTATATCACAAAAAGCAAAGTGGCTAGAAAAATTACAAAAAACAGTAGCCAATACGGCAGAGGAACAATGATTTTATAATAAAGACAAATTTTCAAAACTAATAATTTAAAGCAGCATAGAAAGCAGTAGCTAAACGACCCTTGACTCGGTATTTGCAGCTACATTAAAATAAATGCATATTGGGGTGCAAAGGTTGCAGCAACTTTCTTTTATGTAATAGTTTAATAAGCAAAACATTTTAACCTCATTACTAGGGATGGGCGAATGTTTCTAAAAATTCGAAATTTAAAATGAATTTTGATACATTCGTTCGTTCGAATCGAATTTCGAATGTTTATATAACATTCTAACATTCTATTTTCGAATTTTCGTTTTCAAATTTTTCAATAAAATTTGAAAATATTCGTTCGAATAATAGAATGTTTAGCTATGTAATTCATTAAATTTCGAAATGTAATATTCGAAGTTGAATGTGACAATCGAATTTGAATGTGACATTCAACTTTGAAATAGTATTTCTAGTCTACAACTGTGTTTAATAAATGTAATATTCGAATTCGAATGCTACATTCAAATTCGAATGTCACATTCGAATTTGAAGTAGTATTTCTAGTCTAATACTGTGTTTTAAATGTAATATTCGAATTTGAAAGTGACATTCGAATTCGAATGTGACATTCGAATTCGAAATAGTATTTCTAGTCTAATACTGTGTTTTTTAAATGTAATATTCGAATTCGAATGTCACATTTGAATTTGAAATAGTATTTCTACTTTGCAACTGTGTTTAATAAATGTAATATTCAAATTCGAATGTGATATTCGATTCGAATGTGACATTCGATTCGAATGTCACATTCGAATTCGAAATAGTATTTCTAGTCTAATACTGTGTTTTATAAATGAAATATTCGAATTTGAATGTGACATTCGATTCAAATGTGTATTCGATTCAATGTGACATTCAAAATAGTGCTTCTAGTCTACAATTGTGTTTTATAAATGTAATATTCGAATTAGAATTTGACATTTGAATGTAACATTCAAATTCGAATGTGACATTCGAATCGAATGTGACATTCGAATTTTGAATGTGGCATTCAAATTCGAATGTGGCATTCGAATTCGAATGTGACATTCGAAAACTGTAAATAACATTTGAAAATCGAATTTTTAAGAATATTCATTCTTATCAACATTCTATTATGTCAATCAAATTTCTACAATAACATTCGTTCTAACATTCAAATTCGGATATAAACACATTTGCCCATCCCTACTCATTACCCCACCATAGCTATGGAGTTTGCTTAACCACAGACATGCCTCACCACCAATTCATGTAAAGGCATACACAATTAACCTAACATTCTCGTCAACTGCATGAGATACCCAAAAAACTATTACTAGTGAAGCCACCTCATCAGAGGTAAAGAATATTATAAAATTACTTCAAGGGTTAAAACAATATAAATAAGCTTGTTAAAAACAGTACAGAATAAACTGTATGTGTAATAACTGCAGAAGAGCTTACAATCTAAGCCAGATAAATTGCCTTTGTGAAATGTAATAATTAAATATTGAGGTTCAATAAATGAAGGCAAATTAACCTGATAAAATAAGTTTACAATATGAATTCAGATGTAGAAAGTGGGCATAATAAATATATATTTCACTTCCGTGTTTTCCTTTATATGTGTCTTTTTCCCCTACAGGCAAGCACACTAAAATAATTAGCATCATATACTTTATTTTTCATGCTCATAAATCCAAAGGAGATTTGATTTTTTTTATCATATAGGCCTTTGAATCATTAATATTTTTGTGTTGTTGTTAATTTACTTAGTAAGAATATTATACCTCTAGGGATAATTGCTAAGGAAAAGGTTAAGAAACACTGCTAGAGTACATTCTAGTATTAATTATTGACTAAATTAGAACAGTAATATAATTTAAAAATGCATGGTTTAGCAACAAGGTTATCCAGAATATCAAAGATAGAAAAGGACAATAAGGGGACAACATTCTAAGGCAGGCAGAATACTTGATGTAACATATGGTGCATCTGTGCTATGAAGTTCTACGTCTCTGTGTAGTAAACTAGATCAAACTGCCTGCCCTAATTTAATGCTAGAATGCTTATTTATTGAAAAAAAAATAGCTGTCCCTGAAGTCAATCATTTAAATTGTTTTAAGACTCAAAATATTGTAAATCAGTGTTTTAATTGCACTGCTAAAAATAAAAAAATAATGTATGTCCCTTAATTTTGACATCATTTTTGACAGCTACTAATATTATCACTGGCAACCATACAAACTTGTTCCCTATCTTTTTTATACACAACATAACAAATAGATTAGGACCAAGAGGTATCAAGGTGACTGTTGAAATGAGGCTGCGGTTCTCGCCAAATGGTCAGAAAATACATCAAGCTCACTCTGTATCATCATTAATTTTAAATATCTCCTTCTGTTGCTGTCTAAAAACAGCTTGCATTGTCCCTATGTAAAGATTAAAATGGTCAGTCACAATGTTATGCTGCAGTGACAAAGCCTATTTAGAGTTCAGTTGATAACATACTTATTTTTTTAATGTTTTGTTCCATAATCTCAAGAACAGGCAGATTAAGTTAAATGAAACAAAATATATAGAATGCAGAATGATGCTTATATGGTAAAGAAATCAATGAGAATTTCCTTTTTCCACATACAGGACTACAATTTTAGTGCTATCAATAGGACAGGGTGCTCTATCAATACTGCTGGCCTATGCTAGGAAAAGCGCACAATCTGGTATTACAAGCAAATGGTTAAAAATAATTCAATAATAGAAGTAAATATAAACGTGTCTTAAAATAACATCCTTTATCTGAATCATGAAAGTTTTTCTTTTTTTTTAATATTCTTTTATTGAGGTTTAAGTAACAGCTTAACAAATAATTAAGGTCAAGGTACAGAAATATTATAGCTTTGGTGTCTTACAGAGACCAACAATAGACAAAGTGGAGACCATAGTAAAGGTTATTAGATTATCAGATAATATATGACATGCACCACAAAGTCTAGAACATAGCTACAGTCACACTATCTTTCATGATCTCTATAGATGAAACCCCCTTTTTTAAAAAAAAATAAACTTGCACCTCCTTTGTCAGGTTAAAGCCGCTTAGGACATTCAATTCTTTTATAAATTGCAGTTACCAGAGGGTACTTGAAAATATGGGCCTTTCTTGGACCCTCAAATAAAATTAATAAGTGGAACACTATAGCATAACAAGGTACAGGAAAATACACAGAAATGTCATATTGCTTAAGAATATTAATTAGTGTTAAAATGAATAATATAAAGACCACTATATGAATAAGCAGTGTAATAGCACTTAGATTATAGACACATATATCTGCTCACGTATGTCTCTTTTAGGTTCAAGTCATATAATTATATAATGTAGTAGACAACTGGAAGACTCAGAAGTTAGGAACCCATCCTATTATATAAAAGGCCAAGTGTGTTTGTCCAAAGCTGTCATGCGTAGTAGATACAGCACGAGGACAAACACACCTGGCCTTACCTGACAATCCATGCTTTTTGCACTTTGCTGCAAAAGTGGGCATGGCCGGACGGGAGCATGGGCATGGCCGGGCACGGTCGGCGCGACAGAGAGGGGAAAGGAATAGAAGAGAGGGGGAGAGAGATAGGAAAGAGATAAAGAGAGGGAAAAGAGCAGAAGAGAGGGGAAAGTGCAGAAGAGAGGGGAGAGAGAGTAAAAGAGAGGAGAGAGAGCAAAAGAGAGGTGGAGAGAGAGAGCAAAAGAGAGGGGGGAGAGAGAGAGCAAAAGAGAGGGGGGAGAGAGAGAGCAAAATAGAGGGTGGAGAGAGAGAAAGAGAGGGATGGAGAGAGAGAGAGAGCAAAAAAAAGGAGAGACAGAGCAAAAGAGAGGAGGAGAGAGAGCGCAAAAGAGATGGGGGATAAAGAGAGCACACAAAAGAGAGGGGGAGAGAGAGAGCGCAAAAGAAAGGGAGAGAGAGCGCAAAAGAGGGGGGAGAGAGAGAGCGCAAAAGAGAGTGGGAGAGAGAGCACAAAATAGAGGGGGAGAGGGGGATGCTTCCGGGCAGCGACCAAGATGGCCGACTTACTTTTGCACTCTGAGGACTCACTGATAAATCCGTTGCTTATCAGTGCATAGACCCTACATCCACGATCAAGATTTGTGTGAGACTATCTATAACAATCTAATGAACATTTAGATTTGCTTAAAAGTCATCAACTTAAGTGCAGAGGTACCGGAACGGTGAGCCTGTGGTGGCAACGCGTGTGCGTTTGAGGCCTTCATCTAACCCCCCAACCCCAGGTAAATCTGGGTATAGCAGCCAAATCGAGCTGTATTTTCCAAAATAACTTTTACTGAATGGTAACTTGGGTTATTGAGCTTCAAGTGTCTGAAATACGAAATCCTTAAACACTAACATGGCGACAGAAAATTATTTGACCCTAGACGAACTATGCTTCAAAATGGGGGAGTACTTTAACAGCTTCCGTAGAGACATTGAAGATTTGCTTACTCCGGTTCTGCTACTCTCTATTACCACTGATGCCATGAATTTACCAGATGGGACAGATGTGCCGCAAGAAGATGCCCAAGTAAATGACCACATACAGTTGGCACCTACCAAGAGATGCCTTCTATGGTCGGTGGTCCGGTGAGAGAGTCTGAGAGTTGGCCGATGGTGCAATGTGTGGAGATAGAGGTGAGGTTGGAGACATCCGCGATCTCAGACGGGACTGATTGCGGGAGCAGCTTGGCGGTGGTGATCGACCGTGATCGAAAGTGTATGCCTATGCATTTCTCAACAGCAAAGCGGCACTTTGAGGACTACGCAGATGTAACTCTGCACCTACCACGGATGCCGAGGCAGTTGATTTGGGAGAGTCCCGGTGCTTACAACATGACATCTAGTTTTTATTACAACACAAAGGTTTGGATTTTACACTGGGTTATATATCTAGTTTCTATCTACCCTCTAAAAACCGGAGTTGGGTGACTGCTGTTTCTTAAGACAATTCCTTTATGGGGAGCGTGAGCTTACAAATCTTCAATATACCCAGCCCATGCTCTGCTATATCGATCTGTGGACTTATTGACAGTCTGATGCAGACATACACTCTTGTTTACGATTTTACACTACAGTATCTGATTGTTTTAAATAAGGGGATTGCTTAAGTTTACACTACAATTGTGGTATTTTACTGTTGAAGAATGTCCTATGTTGCCACATTCCTATCTACCTAGTTTGATCACGTTAACGGTTTATGAGGTTGTATATGTATGTTTTCATAAGTATGTTAAATATGTTGTTGCATGTCTATATGCTCATATCCATCACTTTCAGTAAGATTATAGGAATAAGTTATACTGAGGTAAGAGGAGCTCATACATTATGTTTAACCTGACTTGCTTATAGAACTGTCAGCTAACTAGTCTATTGTTTTAGTCTCGGTCAGATAGAGTTATATAACATAGACTACCCAAGATTGTTTACCCTCTATCGATCTCTTATGATCCCTAGGTTATTTTCCATATGTTATCTAGCCTGTAGTAATTTTGCAAGCCCCGGTGTCTTTCTATCCTTAGTTCAAATTATAGCTTGATCACTAGGCATAGGGTCCAGTTAGATCTATGGATTTTTTTTTTTTATATTTCTACAGTTTACAGTATACATATATACTTTATGATACTCAGAGCCCTATCAAGAGTTTTAATATCTACTCAGATGAGATGGTCTATTAAAATGGATAGGAGTTTACTAGATTATAATATCCAATTTCCTGTTGTGTTGCATAGGGCCCATGCTTCCATGACAGGATTAAGTTACACTCTGATTTATTGTGACATGATATCACACATAGTTATCATATTAAAATGCTGAACCCTTTCATAGGTGTTATCTCCTATCAGCAGTAAATATAACTCCTACTTCTACCTATATTGTACTTTCATTAACTTGCTGACCTCACACACACGTAATCAATAATGTATTCCCCTTTTTATGTATTATGAGATTATATCAGAAGGGCTGGTAGACCCCAGTTAACTTCTTGGAATTAGCCATATATATTATTGACTCCACCCCATATTCAATTCCCATCATTATACCAAGTTTTAGTAGCCCAGTTACCTGTTCATATTATAGTGCCCGTCTTTTTACCTTGTTATTCCATTCATTCTCACCAAGGGTCTATGAGTACAATTTGTGTGTTACAACTTATTACATGAACCCTAAATATCATATTATTTCAGTCCCTATGCCCAAGAGTGGCCTATTTATTATTTTCTTCCCTCCTTAAAGTCCCCCATTATGTCTATATTACAGTTCAGGAGGTCCAAGAGAGGCCTCGTTATTTTTCTTTGGGGGGAAATAGTTTAACTCTGTATCATATGCTATTATATCTTAGGAGGTATCAGAAAGCTGAGGTTTATTGTTCAATGTGTACTTACAACTTCAAGCAATATGTGTGTTAATGAACGATGTTATGTGATGATTATCTAATTGTCAATTGTCTGTTTGCGTGGTGTTTTGCATCACATGCTTGTATTATTTTTCTTAAAACCTCAATAAAAAAAAATAAAAAAATAGAGGGGGAGAGAGAGAGAGCGCAAAAGAGAGGGGGAGAGAGAGCGCAAAAGAGAGGGGAGAGAGAGAGCGCAAAAGAGAGGGGGAGAGAGAATGCAAAAGAGAGGGGGAATGAGAGCACGCAAAAGAGGGGGGAGAGAGAGAGCGCAAAAGAGAGAGAACGCAAAAGAGGGGGGAGAGATAGCATAAAAGAGAGGGGGGAGAGAGCACAAAAGAGAGGGGAGAGAGCACAAAAGAGAGGGGGGAGAGAGAGCAAAAGAGAGGGGGAGAGAGAGCAAAAGAGAGGGGGGAGAGAGAACAAAAGAGAGGGGGGAGAGAGAACAAAAGTGAGGGGGAATGAGAGCACGCAAAAGAGGGGGGAGAGAGAGAGCGCAAAAGAGAGAGAAAACAAAAGAGGGGGGGGAGAGATAGCATAAAAGAGAGAGGGGAGAGAGCACAAAAGAGAGGGGGGAGAGAGAGCATAAGAGAGGGGGAGAGAGAGCAAAAGAGAGGGGGAGAGAGAACAAAAGAGAGGGGGGAGAGAGAACAAAAGTGAGGGAGAGAGAGCAAGGGGTGGGACCGCTGTACTGCAAAAAATATCCTGTGTGAATTTAGGTAATTCCTAGCAGTTATCTGTTTTTCTTCACTAAGCTACATATATGAAAAATGTAGCCACCTAGTAGAGTAGCGGACTTTAAAACCAGGGGAGCTAAATATAATATTATAAAAGGCATATAGGTAAACCAATTATATTAGTAAATGGGTAAGTCCTGGTGAAAATCTGTTATTAATCTTCAGGCTGCATATATAAAAAAAATAGCCCCCTAGTGCCACTGCCAGCTTCATACCCAAGTGAGTGAAATTCAATATTAAAAGGAAATATGGCAACAGTTTGTCTGTGGCTACTAGAAGATTGTGTGGATATCTCAGGGTGTTATTAAAATAAATGTACATAATGGACCGTTAATACCAGGCAAATGCTAATATTGGACATGATGTATTCAAAGAAAAGGTTAGTTTGAGAATAACATGTAGATGCCTTTTTTTAAACTTTCATTAGTGGTTTTTAATATTGATAAAATAAGTGTAAAGTTTTAGTCTCTATAAAAGAATGGGAACTGCCATGATGTGTGCTGCCAATGGCTGTGGGGAATATAACAGTGTTCTGCACTTCCATTTCTAACAGGAACTTAAAAGCTCACTATTTCAAAATGGAATTACAGGAAAAGGGAACAAAATAAATAATTAGAGTATATTGCAGAGTTTCTACACACACAATTTATCATTTTATATTATCATCTTAAAGTGTTTATTGTCCCTTTAATGACAGAATAATGAGTCGGGATATACTGAGAAAAATAATTTACACATTAATTTTTAACTTGATGCCATAATATTATTTCTGTTTGCAGGAAAACTTCTTAGCACTTGGATATCTATTGGTATACCATGTTTTTCCTTTTTTACTCCAGATGTGACTGACTATTGGGGTAAAGTTGTTAAGTGTTAACTAATTAAAAGCAACAAATGAATGAATAACTTTATTATGTTAATCTTGAATACAAAATGGCAATCTTGTATGCAAACTTAAAAAAAATCTTTCCATGAGAACACTATAAGACGTTCTCTGTTTACTTTTATAAGTGTCACTGAAATGAAAGCTAAACACTCAGTTTTGTAGACAAAATGACACAAAATTTAATTTATTCTTCAAAAACATAAAAACAATGTTTTTAGGGATGTCATAAACCGTAAATGATGTACTTCTGTAAATGATCAAAATATACAATTTTGTATTTTGAAATATCTATCAGGTTTTTGGTATCTTGTAGATGGCTTACTTGGCAGCTACAAAAAACAAACAAAAAACATGATCTTATTGTCTGGTCCTATTGATTTGTTTAAGAGTCTGCTTTCAGAAGAGTCATTGCTATTCTCTATATATCATGATGCTAAATAGGACATGTAGCAAGCAGGTGGCATCAAGCATCTAATGAGCAATCTGCTTTTTTAATCTCAGATTAGCTTGTGAAAATGTGTATATATATATATATATATATTTATATATATATATATATATATATATATATATATATATATTTTGCCTTGTGCATCTTAGTTATGCAGTGTTTAGTGGAGCAATTCTTCAAAGCAAATAAAGAAGTCTGTCTGAATATATGGAGATAACTGCTCCAATGAGCTAGAGGGTATGATCAGGCAATCCTGCTCAATACAGAATAATACAGTTGGTGACCTAATGCATTTGCAATATTATATTTTATCACATAGTGGGTTAAGGGATTGGATAAGCTAAGAGACAGTATTTTGTTTAGCTTCAGAAAAAAAACATTATAAAATATGCATCTCTATTAAAAATAGGCACTAGAGTTTTTCATATTGAGATTTTTTTTTCTTCACCTTCAGAACTTGGTTATTATTTGTATAATCAACAAATCCACTGCATATCTGCTGTCTAGGAAATAGAGAGAAACCAATGGCACTACTTTAAAGTGTATACAGTATACCCCTTTCAATCCCTTACCATCCCTTATATATAGAATACACTGAAGGTATGCAATAGGGAAATAGGTGTGTTGTAGTAATTGAAACTTGCAAAGGTGTAAATAGAGTAAAGGGATTTCATACACTATAAGTTTATTCTTCGTTCATACAGTGCTGCCCTTCACTTAGACAAGCAAACCTATTTCTCTTCTCTAATATCTACTCTTTCCTCTTTCCAGTTACTCCCTCTGCCACCCTCTGCATCTTCCATCCAGCCACTGAGAATGAAGTTTATTCCTTACTATCTTCCTCACGCCTCACTACCTGCCCCGTCGACCCTATCCCTTCCCATCTAATACCCTCCCTATCTTCCACCCTCACTCTTACCCACATCTTCAACCTATCTCTCTCTACGGCTCACTTCCATCTTCTTTCAAACACCCAAAAGTCACTCCCATACTCAAAAAACCCTCCCTCTACCCTAATTCTCCTCAAAGCTACCACTCCCCCCCCTTTTCTCCTCTCAGCAATATGCTGTATATTGTGTTTTTCTATTTCTCATTTCAGTCTCAGAACTGATATATTCAAAATGAACCCCTAGAGTGCTATATATGTAGTCTTTTTAAGAGTAGGTCTCCCTACCGCTCTTTACGCCTTTGCAAGTTTCAATTACTACATAACACCTATTTCCATATTATATAATGTCTAGTTTATTCTACTGTATATACAAGGGATGGTAAGGGATTCAAAGGGGTATATATACTTTAAAGTAGTGCCATTGGTTTCTCTCTATTTCCTAGACAGCGGATCTGCTGATCCACTGGCCCGTATGTATCATTACACTCTCCGATAAGTGTGTAATGCCCGCTCCTTCATTTCCGCGACCAACTGTGCGAGTGAAGGGACTGTCAATCACTGAGAGGTGGCGGATAGTGTAAGAAGCAGCGGTCTATGGAGCCCACGGTTTTTGCTTCCAAGTACTACTTTAAACACAGCAAGCTTGCAATCTAAAACTACTCAACTTTCTATGATATATTACGTTAACATATATTTTTCTGATGTCGAATGGATAAAATGGTAGCATTATTTACTTAGGCATCATCATTCATGTTGTCCAGGGACTGCTAGCTAAGGCAGCTTGCCAAGATAAGAACCCAGAAGCTATCTATATTTCTAACCATTCAAACCACATACTGTATCTCCAGCCTTAATGTATATTGTTTTTATTTTTTTTTAGAAATTGTAGGATTTAATTTCTAATAAGATTAAAGCCTATTGTAAATAATAAGAATTTAAACTGTATGTTCCTGAACTCTTCCTTAAAAGTACATTTATATTTAATGTCAAATCTGGTCCTACAGAGTATCCAAAACAATTTAAGGCTCACAAGGTTAATGTTATATTGATATAACCCTCGGTAAGTTATGCTATTAGCTTTTGTGGTCATCCTAGCGGTTAGAAATAAAATCTTGGTAGGGATTTAAATGCTGAGACAGACAGTAAAACATGCATTGTCTCTAGAAATTGATATTGATTTCTAAACTAATTGATTAATTAGGATAATAATTGGTGCTTTGCATACAATCAGTAAGTTAAAAATATTTTATTGATTGTTTCTTCAAGGTTCTCTAAAAGCAAAAAAAAAAAAAACTAACCTTTTCTTTCAAATGTGAACAACTTCTTCAGAAATTATTAGATATAGTAAACTGCACTCTTTTGTAGTCAACAAATCAATGCTGCTGACTTGTAGTTACATTTATTTTTCTGTATCTCAAGTATGACTTACACTCTCAAGGTTACACTGAAGTTTGCTCATTTAAGACATGATTTTAAGTTAAGTTAAGGAAAGCTGACAAATGAAAACACTTTCTCTTCAGAGAGCCTTAGAACGTTTGGTGAAGTCATGACTCTACGGGAATGCTGATAAACAGGTGCAAGCATTGCCTGGCAACAACAGTAATTCTGAGGTTGATGATCACTTTATGATAAAAAGAGAAATCTACTGAATAAATAAAGATCTATATAAATACTGTACTTAATGAAAGTAAAGAGTATAGACTGAGCTGTGTCATATGTGGATAATATTTACTTTAAGGACTATCCAAATTTAATTTAAGTTGGAATTGTGAATGAAACCATCTCCAAGTCCCTTGTATTAATATAAACTCTAAAATTACCCAGGTATAACAAACTCCATTCAATAAAAATCAGTTACCTGTGAACTGAACCATAATACATACAAAATAGAAGAGTTTAGTACCATGATTTGGCCAAAGCATATCAGCTCACTTGCCCTGTCAATGCAAGCCCCATAGGTGAGTCCTGCTGTAATATATATTTAAATATGTGATACATTTGAAACCATAAATTTCATGTACACGTAACGTGTTTGTGTTTCCAACCCTATAAAGAACATTTATAACTGTGTGTGGGGGTATTCAAATGTATTTAAATTTAACCTTTTCATGGATATAAAAGTGAGTGGCTGAAAGGTATTAACAAACTCTAATTCAGAGGGTGCAGCATAATTCGGACCTCTAGTAAGACATTGCTAAGTATTTTTTTATGCATGTTACTGCATATATAGAAACACACTTAAAGTATTTTGTATTTTGTATTTTTTTTCTAATAAATAAAATAAATAAAGTGGTAGGGGTTTGCTTTTTAGTCAGTTTCCTTCTAGTTAACAGATCAGTATCTAGTAATTCCTAAATAAAAATAACCATCTTTAACTTAAAGGGTATAGTTTACTCTAGAATTGTAATTGTTTAAAAAGATAGATAACCCATTTTTTACCCATTCTCCAGTTTTGCATAACCAACACAGTTATTTTAATATACTTTTTAACTCTGTGATTACCATGTATCTAAGCCTCTGCCGACTGCCCATTTAATTTTGACTAGACTGTCCCTTTAAAGGGACACTGAACTCAATTTTTTTCTTTTGTGATTCAGATAGAGCATGCAATTTTAAGCAACTTTCTAATCTACTCCTATTATCAATTTTTTTTTTTGTCTTGCTATCTTTATTTGAAAAAGAAGGCATCTAAGCTTTTTTTTTGGTTTAATACTCTGGACAGCACTTTTTTATTGGTGGATAAATGTATCAACCAATCAGCAAGAACAACCCAGGTTGTTCACCAAAAATGGGCCGGCATCTAAACTTACATTCTTGCATTTCAAATAAAGATACCAAGAGAATGAAGAAAATTTGATAATAGGAGTAAATTAGAAAGTTGCTTAAAATGTCATGCTGGGACTGGTCCATAGGAACAATTGAGAACTGGCTTCTTCTGGCTAAAAACGGGTTTATGTCCATTTCATATATTTTTCAAACTCTGATTGCAGTCAATGCTCTAGGTATAATGGCAAAAATGCATTCTAAATGGGCCGATATGTTAGCGCAAGATTCTTTGGATTCTACTCTACTTACTTCCTCGTTTCAAGTGACTTTGCGTACTACTCTCTCTGCTTCTTGGAGGGAGTCACAGGTTAAGCTACTACATATGACCCACTTCACCCCAGAGAAAGGGTTTAAATGTCGAAACACTAGCTTTAATAAATGTCCAAAATGCTCCTATCCATCGGCTAACCTCTTGCACATGATTTGGGACTGCCCAAAAATCAAAAACTTTTGGTTAAAGATACAATTTGGCTCACTAAAACGGTGGGCATTCCTCTCTTGATTTTAACACCAGCTAAGATAATCTTTCTTGTTGAAGACACAGGTCCTTTGCTGGTTTGTACTAAAACGATAAACCTAGTGATTCTTGCTGTTAGATATTTGACCCTGAAGAAGTGGAAAACAAGTTCAATTCCAATTATTTCAGAAGTAAAAAACTGTTTTAAAAAACAATGTATTATTGAGCAGTTTGACACTAATTTACAAAATGACAAAGATGTGAAGAATTTGTTCTCCAAGCGGTCAAAGTTTATTAAAATCCTTCCCCCTAATGAGATTGAACATCTAATATACCCCTTTAGGAACACGGAACTGATTCTTTTAAAGGGACAGTAAACCTTAAAATTAATGTTATATAATTCTGCACATAGTGCAGAATTATATAACATTATATTAGCCAAACTTTCTAACACATAATATTCCCTTTTCATTTTTAACAAAAAACGCCGTTGAGCGGGTCTGCTTTTTTTACACAGCGCATCGGGCCAGCTGTATAGTCACAGCCCGGCCCGACCGCGCTATAAGATTAAGTGCAGCTCGCTCCTGTGACAGTAGCGAGCTGCACTTCTATGGTATTTTAAATTAAAAATTCCTTTTTTTTTTTTTTTCTCTCCCATCCAGAATTAATGGCTGAGGGGATTATTTTAGAAATCAACATATCATAGGAAGTATCTAATAGTTAGACTACTCATAATCGCTGTTTTAATCCTACTATCATGTAGGCTTGGGTTCCCCTGTAAACAATAGGGAGATTAGTAATTTAGGTCAATATACTTTTGGAGAGAACTTTTGATTGGTGTCTTGGATAGATCTGAAAAATCTCCAAAGGGGAACAAAGATCTCTTACGTTTATAAGACTGATTTAAAATAATCCTTATTGAAATCTAAAAAATGGAACATGTACAGAGTTATGTAATGTGTTAATCATACAACTGATGACATTGTGTTTGTTTTTCTTTTCTGTTTTTGTTTGTAACAAGAAAATAATAAAAATATAAAACTTAAAAATGTCATGCTCTATCTGAATCACGAAAGAAAACATTTGGGTTCAGTGTCCTTTTAAATACAATTATGTAACTACTGTTCTTTCATATGCCTGAATAAAATGCTTATAGACCAATGTTTTTATAATATAAACTGAAGTTTTTTGAACTAACTACTCATTGTTTTGTAGATTTTTTTTCTTTATTGTGGGTATTCACTAGGGAGAGTCCAATCAATGCAATTAACAAAGCATCTGTCTCTGGTATCAGCTGATGTACATATTCAGCAATTGCAGTTAGAACTTTACTACATATATTTGCAAATTGTTCAATAAACATATTTAATGGATATTTTCTTTGAAATACAATTTTAACAATGATATGCACAGCAGAACCATGCTCAACTACACTATATAAGGTCTTTATTAAAGAAGTAATTTAAAGGGGCATTAAAGTTATGTGTTGCAATCTACAATATTTATGTATATATTACCCCCATTTTAAAGTGATAGTACCTTAAAGTTCAGTGTAATATGGGTATGGTATCTTATGTGTAAAGTGCTACTGTTTAGTCCATGCTGTTAAATCTGTTGGCATATTATGTATACAAGCCTTACTTATACAACTCCCTGCTAGGAGGTATGGAAAGTATTTGCTCCCATTGGATTTCATGAATGATAATTACACAGGGAAAAAGCCTTGTCACCACTGAAACTGACACAATGGTTTTCAATCTAGTGATACACACAAATAAGCAAGACATTGAGGCAGATTCACACAAACAACAAACAGTGCATTATTTAAAACTTTCATGTGTGTGCCACTTTATTTATGTAATTCTCATGAGAGAGACACTGCTGTTTATATTCTTATGTCTAACTGCCTTGGGGCATTCTCTCAAGTGGTACTGTGCATTAATCATGGACCTAGTTTTCAGTTCCCCTTATTTTTATGGTGAAATATGACAGTTTAAAGGAGAACCCTCATCAGTGTGTTAAAAGGACAGTGTACTGTGATTTTTTCACCCCTATTGAGTTATTAATAGCTTGTTATACCAGTGGCAGAGTATTAAAGGGACAGTCTAGGCCAAAAAAAACTTTCATGATTCAGATAGAGCATGTAATTTTAAACAATTTTCCAATTTACTTTCATCACCAATTTTGCTTTGTTCTCTTAGTATTCTTAGTTGAAAGCTTAACCTAGGAGGTTCATATGCTAATTTCTTAGACCTTGAAGGACACCTCTTTTCAGAATGCATTTTAACAGTTTTTCACCACTAGAGGGTGTTAGTTCATGTATTTCATATAGATAACACTGTGCTCGTGCACGTGAAGTTATCTGGGAGCAGGCACTGATTGGCTAAACTGCAAGTCTGTCAAAAGAACTGAAAAAAGGGGCAGTTTGCAGAGGCTTAGATACAAGGTAATCACAGAGGTTAAAAGTATATTAATATAACTGTGTTGGTTATACAAAACTGGGGAATGGGTAATAAAGGGATTATCTATCTTTTAAAACAATAAAAATTCTGGTGTAGACTGTCCCTTTAAATGTACTGGGAATTGATTTGTTTTAGATTTCATTTTGGAATTAGAATAGCTGGTTTTGACTTATATTGTGTATTTGCAAAAACTTTTTAACAATTAAGAAACAACCGTTCATTGAAGAATATCTCATCTGAGCAGAGAGGTTTTGAATATCAGGGCCTTAGTCTGAACTTCAAATGAGTAGTAGATTTGTTTTTGTCAAATTTCAAAGTTATGTCACTCCCCTTGTATCATGTGACAGCCATCAGACAATCACAAATGCATATACGTATATTCTGTGAACTGTTGCACATGCACAGCAGAGGTTGGTGACTCAAAAACTGTAAATATAAAAAAACTCAGCACATTTTGTTAATAGAAGTAAATTGGAAAGTTGTTTAAAATTGCATGCTCTATTTGAATCATGAAAAATTAATTTTGACTTGAGTGTCCCTTTTAAATTGTCTGTCAGTATTTTCTATTCTACTTGACTATATAATACATGGGAATTGACCTGGATAAAAAGGGTATGTTTATCAAGATTAACATCACTTCATCCTGTGTAGGGATGGATTAATCAAAGAAGTGAGAAATGCTTATTATACAGAGCAAATTTTCTAATAGGCATAATCTGGTGCAACTGACTGATGTGAATTCTCTATTTCCCTTTTATGTCATCTAGAGAAGTGGAAGAATATCTAGGTGACATACGTTGAACTAAAAAAAAAGTACATATATAAGAATCTATATAACCTGTTACTATGCATTATTGAGTCAAACCATGTGTAATTTCATAATATAAATTGAATTCTTATATTGGCAAATTAACCTCAGAGTGTTCAATTTAAAATACTAATTCTGATTTATTTATTTTTTACCCACAGGGAGCAGCCTTAATCCGTATGTTAGCTAATTTTATGGGCCATAAAGTATTTCAGAAAGGATTACAAGTAAGTTATATATCTATTTTTTTTATTGTTCATTAACGTGGTTTAAAGTACAGTGTGTATTTATTGCATTAAATGGCATGTCATTTTGAATAATTGAACTTATATATGTTCTAATAAAATAATATTAAAAGGCAATCTAGTTTAAAATTAAAATGCTTCCTTTCATTAGGGCATGTTTAAAACAAAATCCTTATTTTACTGCAGGGGTTTAAGGGATACTAAACCCACATTTTTTCTTTAATAATTCATATGGAACATGTAATTTTAGCAACTTTCTAATTTACTCCTATTATAATTTTTCCTTTGTTCTCTTGCTATCTTTTTTTAAAAAGCAGGAATGTAAAGAATAGGAGCCGGCCCATGTAGCCACCAATAAGCAAGTGCTATCCAGGGTGCTGATCCTAAAATGGGCCAGCTCCTAAGATTTACAGTCCTACTTTTTAGATAAATATGCCAAGAGAACGAAGAAAAATTGATAATAGGAATAAATTAGAAAGTTGCTTAAAATTGCATGCTCCCCACTGGATTTAGTATCACTTTAAACTGAGAGTCAAAATGGTGTACCAGATGCACTTGTGAACTGCTCCAATAAGTGGAAAAATGTAAATGCAAGGTACCCCTTTTATATTGGGGTACCATTGCATTCCTATTGACTGAAAAATTTAAATCAGCCAATAGGAATGAGAGCTGCTTAAATCTTATTGGCTGTTCAAATCAGCCAATAGGATTTAAGCAGCTCTAATTCCTATTGGCTGATTTTAATTTTTCAGTCAATAGGAATGCAACAGTGCCCCCAAAATAAAAGGGGTACCTTGCATTGAATCCTCAGTGTGCAGCAGATGATCACATGAAGAGGACCTCCAAGTCGGACCAATGAACCTCCGCCTCCACTTATCGACCGCTCTGCCTCCGCAGGGATGAAGAAGATGCCGGTCCCGCGATGGGTGAAGATGGAGCAGCCTGGATGAAGATGCTTCGCCGCTGGGATGAAGATCTTTTGCCGGACTTCAGCAACTGTGAGTACTGATTTTGGGGTTAGTGTTAGTTTTTTTTTTTGGGGGGGGGTTTAGGTTAGGACTAGGCAGAAAAAGAGCTGAATGCCCTTTTAAGGGCAATGCCCAGGGCAATGGGTAGATTCATTTTCTTTTAGTTAGGTTTTTTATTTTGTGGGTTTGGGGGGGTGGTGCTAGTTGTAATGTTTTAGAAAAAGAGCTGTTTAACTTTAGGGCGATGCCCTACAAAAGGCCCTTTTAAGGGCTATAGGTAGTTTATGATAGATTAGGTTTTTTTATTTTGGCGTGTTGTTTTTTTTAAGCAGGGTATTAGAATAGGAATCATTTTGTTTGTTATTTTTTGTAATGGGATTTTTTTTTATTGTTGGGGTGGGATTTTTTTTTTTTTTTTTAAATAGCCATTTTTTATTTTTAATAAGCAGTAAAAGAGCTGAATGCCCATACAAATGCCCTTTTCGGGGCAATGGGTAGATTAGGTTTATTTTTATTTTGTGGGTTTGGGGGGTGGGGGTTAGTGGGTGTTTGTTTTTATTTTTTTGCAAAAGAGCTGTTAACTTCAGAGCAATGCCCTACAAAAGGCCCAAATTTTAAGGACCCTTGTTAGTTTATTATAGATTAGTTTTTTTTTTTATTTTGGGGTGTTTTTTTCTCTTTAAGACAGGGTATTAGAATAGGAATAATTTTTATTGTTTTGGATTAATTTCGTTTGTTATGTTTTTGTAATGGTAGTTTTATTTTATTGTAGTTATCATTTTTTTAATCTTTTTTAATCTTATGCCTAGATTACCAGTTTTGTCGGTAATGCTGTGCGGACTAACGAGCAGTTTTCCTTCACTGCTCTCCTACAGACAACGCTGGTACGCTGGTATTACGGGTTTAAAAAAAAAAAAAGTGAGCGTAGAGCAAAATTTAGCTCCACATCTCACCTCAATACCAGCGCTGCTTACGGTAAAACATGATCGTGCACGATTTCCCCATAGGAAGCTGAAAAAACCCTAACACCTGCAAAAAAGCAGCGTTCAGCTCCTAACGCAGCCCCATTGATTCCTATGGGGAAATACTTTTTATGTCTACACCTAACACCCTAACCTGAACCCTGAGTCTAAACACCCCTAATCTTACACTTATTAACCCCTAATCTGACGCCCCTGACATCGCAGACACCTACATTATATTATTAACCCCTAATCTGCCGCTCCAGACACCGCCACCACCTACATTATACTTATGAACCCCTAATCTGCTGCCCCCGACATCACTGACACCTACATTATATTTATTAACCCCTAATCTGCCACCCCTAATGTCGCCGCAACCTACCTACACTTCTTAACCCCTAATATGTCGCCCCCAAAGTCACCGCCACTATATTAAAGTTATTAACCCCTAAATCTAAGTCTAAGCCTAACCCTAACACCCCTAACTTAAATATAATTTAAATAAATCTAAATAAAATAACTACAATTAACTAAATTATTCCTATTTAAAACTAAATACTTACCTATAAAATAAAGCCTAAGCTAGCTACAATATAACTAATAGTTACATTGTAGCTAGCTTAGGATTTATTTTTATTTTACAGGCAACTTTGTATTTATTTTAACTAGGTAGAATAGTTATTTAATAGTTATTAACTATTTAATAGCTGCCTAGTTAAAATAAAGACACATTTACATGTAAAATAATTCCTAACCTAAGTTACAATTACACCTAACAACACACTATAATTAAATTAATTACCTAAACTAAATACAATTAAATACAATTTAAAAAAAATATCTAAAGTACGAAAAAAAACAAACACTAAATTACAGAAAATAATTAAATAATTAAAATTAAATAAGTTTTGTAAACTAATTACACCTAATCTAATCCCCCTAAAATCTCCCAAAATCCCCCTAAAATCCCCATAAAATAAAATAACCCCCCAACATTAAAACCCACCACCCACACACCCAACCCTACTCTAAAACCCACCCAATACCCACTTAATAAAACCTAACACTAACCCCTTGAAGATCATCCTACCTTGAGAAGTCTTCACCCAGCCGTCTTCACCCAGCCGGGCCGAAGTCCTCAACAAAGCCGGGCGAAGTGGTCCTCCAGACGAGCAGAAGTCTTCATCCAGGCGGCATCTTCTATCTTCATCCATCCGGCGTGGAGCGGCCCCATCTTCAAGACATCCGACGCGGAGCATCCTCTTCAAATGAAATCCAACTGAAGAATGAAGGTTCCTTTAAATGACGTCATCCAAGATCCATAGTTCATAACTATTTAATAACTATTCTACCTAGTTAAAATAAATACAAAGTTGCCTGTAAAATAAAAATAAATCCTAAGCTAGCTACAATGTTAACTATTAGTTATATTGTAGCTAGCTTAGGGTTTATTTTATAGGTTAGTATTTAGTTTTAAATAGCAATAATTTAGTTAATGATAGTTATTTTATTTAGATTTATTTAAATTATATTTAAGTTAGGGGGTGTTAGAGTTAGGGTTAGACTTAGATTTAGGGGTTAATACATTTAATATAGTTGCAGCGGCGTTGGGGGTGGCAGATTAGGGGTTAATAAATGTAGGTAGGTGTCCGCGATGTTAGGAACGGCAGATTAGGGGTTAATAAAATGTAACTAATGTTTGCGATGCAGGAGTGCGACGGTTTAGGGGTTAATCTATTTTTTATAGTGGCGATGATGTCCGGTTCGGCAGATTAGGGGTTAAAAATATTTTTTTAGTGTTTGCGATGTGGGGGGGGCCTCGGTTTAGGGGTTAATAGGTAGTTTATGGGTGTTAGTGTACTTTTTAGCACTTTAGTTAAGAGTTTTATGCTACTGCGTTAGCCCATAAAACTCTTAACTACTGACTTTTAAATGCAATATCAGTCTTGACAGGAGAGGCTGTACCGCTCACTTTTTGGAAGACTCGTAATACCAGTGTTATGCAAGTCCCATTGAAAATATAGGATACGCAATTGATGTAAGTGGATTTGCGGTATTTTCGAGTCTGACCAAAAAAGTGAGCGGTAGACCTGTCATTTCAAGACTCGTAATACCAGCGGGCGTTAAATGTAGCGTTGGGACCTCTCAACGCTGCTTTTTAAGGCTAACGCAAGACTCGTAATCTAGGTGTTAGTTTTTTTTATTTTTAGTAATGTTAGGTTTTATTAGTGAAAGCTTAGGTTTTATTTTTATTTCACAGGTATGTTTGTATTTATTTTAACTAGGTAGTTAGTAAATAGTTATGTTGTAGCTTGTGTAGGTTTTATTTTTATTTCACAGGTAAGTTTGCATTTATTTTTAAATATGTAGTTAGTTAATAATTGTAACTTTAATTAGGTCTAATTTAATTATGTTAAAGTTAAATTTTTTTTTCGTTTAGGGGTTAATATAGTTTAATTTAGGTTGTTTTGATGTTGGGGCAGGTGGTTTAATAGGTTTAGTTAGTGTCGACGATGTTTGGGAACTGTGGTTTAGGGTTTACTAAGCTTAGTTAGTTTTGGTGATGTTTGGGAACTGCGGTTTAGGGGTTAATAGGTTTAGTTCGTGTTGGCGATGTTTGGGAACTGCGGTTTAGGGGTTAATAGCTTTAGTTTGTGTCGGCGATGTTTGGGAACGGTGGTTTAAGGGTTTATAGCTTTATTTAGTGATTTTGTTAGTGTCGGCGATGTCGGGGAACTGCGGTTTAGATTAGAACAATGGAAAATTCTGAATATGAATAAGCCTAGTAAGTAAAATAACACATGATATTTATTACAAATAACAATTGAAAACTCACAGTGATTTCTTCATTCACAGCCATACATAAGATGTTTAAAATGTACTGACAAAGTAGGGAGATCACCTACGAAACGTGTTAGGCCACACCCACTGTCTTCACGCTACCGCAATCAGCTGTTTCACTGAGCCGGCTCTTTTGCGTGTAATCAGCTGTGTTGTTTGTGGTGGTGTATTTTAGTGTTTGAACTGTATTTGGGCTTTTGGCAGCCGTGAACTACTTTAGGACTCGATCCCCTTAAGTGAGCACAGGAAAGTACATTTTAAACATCTTATGTATGGCTGTGAATGAAGAAATCACTCCTGGAACTTTGCACTGCTGTTCTTGGGGATATCGTTGAGAGACCTACACAGTTTTCAAGTGCCTGAATCATACCTCATAGTTGTTTGAGGTTGTAATCTGTGAGTTTTCAATTGTTATTTGTAATAAATATCATGTGTTATTTTACTTACTAGGCTTAGAGGAGTGGCGCCTTGTTTTCTTATTTCCTCTCTTAGTTATAACCCTTTCTCCAGTGCCGTGACTTACAAAAGGCAGCAACTCTAATCATCTGTATCTGCTGTACACCACACAGAAACCAGTATATCCTTTTAGTGATTTGGTGTACTTTTTATGGGGAGCTTTTTAATTGTGTTTTTATTGTCTTTATAACTTCTAAACCTCTAAATATCTGCCTGATTATAAGCCCTTGCAGTCTACCTCTTATCTCAGTGCATTTTATTAGCTTTTCACAGCCAGACAGACAGTACTAGTTCATGTGTACCATATATATAACATTATGCTCACTCCCGTGGAGTTATGCATTAATCAGCACTGATTGGCTAAAATGCAATTTTATAAAAAAGCACTCAGATAAGGGGGCAATCTGCAGAGGCGTAGATACAAGGTAATCACAGAGGTAAAAAGTATATTAATATAACAGTGTTGGCTATGCAAAACCAGGGGATTGGGTAATAAAGGGATTATCTATCTTTTTAAACAATAATATTTTTCAAGTAGACTGTCCCTTTAATTAAAAGAATGACAATTTAATCTGTTAAAAAATTCATACTGGAAACAATATAATTAAGTTAAATAAAGCTCCATGAATTTCCCTTTATGTTTGCTGGATTTAACAACGCAACCTAAAGTCAGTTGGAAATCAGTTATTTTGTATACTTCTAATAGTGTCAGGTTTTAATTTATTTATTTATCTAAAAGTCAAATTTAAACTTGCATGATTTATATATATATATATATATATATATATATATATATATATATATATATAGCCTGTCCTTTTATGACACTTTTAAGTTCACTTTTATTTTCAAATGTGCTTCGTTCTCTAGGTATCCCTTGTTGAAAAAAAAAAATACTCACATATCCAACACTAGTGGGAACTAGCTGCTGATTGGTGCCTGTACACATTTGTCTCTTGTGATTGGCTAACTACACGTGTTCAGCTAGATGCAAGTAGTGCAATGCTATTGCTTCAGCAAGGGATAACAAGATAATGAAGCAAATTTGATAATAGAAGTAAAGTGGAAATTTATTTTAAATTGTATGTTCTATCCAAATCATGAAAACAAAAATTGGAGTTTCTTGTCCCTTTAAACCAGCTTCCACATGTTTATGCAATTTGATTGTGATAAATGACTTATGAATAGCATATAAAAAAAAGCTATTTCAACTGACTCATAGTCATTGGTATACTTACACCACTTTGAATAGACCTCTATATTTTGCTAATGGACACATTCAATGCCATTAGAGGTGAAAGAGATATATACAGATATACAGAGCAAGCAAAGCTTTATACAAAATCAAAAAAGGGAAAAATATGTAACAAATCAATGGCAGTAATGAAAAACATATAAAATTATACAGAGAGGTGTAAAACATGAACAATATATATTATATATATATATGTGTGTGTGTGTGTGTGTGTATATATATATATATATATATATATATATATATATATATATATATATATATAAAACCTGATTTCTGTACACACCCATACATAAACTTGAGACAATAGCAAGTCTCTAGTACTGTGAAATACCTGTCATAGTTACATTTCAAAATTATGTTTTCATTTAAAAGAAGGAAGCAAACACCAAATTCTTTAATTAAAATAAAGACAATAATTAAAGGGCCATAATACCCAAATGTTTAAACACTTGAAAGTGATGCAGTATAGCTGTAAAAAGCTGACTAGAAAGTATCACCTGAACATCTCTATGTAAAAAAGAAAGATATTGTACCTCAAAAGTTTCTCAGTAGCCACATCCCATTGTAAAGGACTTCTAAGCAACAAATCAGTATGTCTGTCCCGGGACAGGGGAAGGAGCGAGCTTACGTGAACTCTCATGTTATTTCCCTATTCAGCTTAAGGAAGTTTACAATGAAATCTCATGAGAGTTAAGTCAAATCTCATGAGATCACAGTAAAAGAGTTCATGACCTCAGCACTGTTTATGCTGATTGGCTGCAGCTCATTTCTTCTTCTTTTTTTTTTTACCTGCAGCTGAGCAGCAGCTGAGTATAACTTTTTACACAGAACTTACTCTGCTGAGCTGAGGAAATTGTGAGGTAAAATATCTTCCTTTTTTACATAGAGATTCTCAGGTGATATTTTCCTGTCAGCTTTTTACAGTTACACAGCATCATTTTCAAGTGATTTAGCATATGAGTATTATGTCCCTTTAAATATTATGTAATGATTGACAAAATAATGTGCATTTTTCCTTCAGTGTATACTCTGGTAATGTAATATAAAGTATCATTTATGATTCAACTTGACAACAAAATATCCAAATGTGTTGTTACTTCACTCTCCTAAATGACAGTTTTTTTTACATTTTAATTTTTAATTATGAAGTCCATTAATTACTTGTAATTTGTACTGTAAGCTTTTAAATTAATTCTAAATATTAAGAAAGAAAAGAATGTGTAATTATTTTCATAAGATTTCTGTTCTTCTTTTATCTAGTTTTTAATAACAATGAAAAACATTGTTTAGTTCGTTTAGACTATAAGGGGCAAAGCTTATAGTCATTAAACTGGTTGCAGGGCACAGAAAATAAACACAATTACCTTATGATAAAGGCACAGGAAGCTTTGTAACTTGTTGCCTCATTGATTCCAGAAGTGGCATTAGCAGTGCCCAGTGTTGAATGTTTAAAATGCAGCCTTGAGACAAGATACTTGTTAGTGAGTATTTTAGTCAATTTTCTTTTTGATTGGTATTCATTTAATGTCTAAAAATAACATGTAATTTACTGATAAATGGAAGCCTTTGCCTCTCTCTGTAATATATACACAACAACTATTATTGTAGGTCACATCTCTACTGTCTGAGTCACCAATTTTACTAAACTATTCTATTATGTTTCTAAGTCTATTTCTGGTCTCATTTGGTTTGTTTAAATTCTCTCAATTTGATTTCAAGTGACAATATAAAATGTTGAAAAAATAAATGGTTGGGACCAGGGGCGCGATCCGATATATATCGTAGTTTGCGCCGCAAGCGAGGGAACCCCCGCCACCCGTAGTTTCAGCTTGCAACTTGAGCTATCCAATATACCCTGCCGTCAGATGCTAAAGTCGGATAAACCAGCGATGTCCAAAAATCTGCGTTAGTACAAATTTCTGGAGTTGCCATTGACTTACGGCACGTTAGAAACTGCCGGCCCCTACAAAACCTGACTAAAGTATTAAATCACCCGTACTGTCTAACACGCCTCCCAAACATAGCCTGACACGTCTAACCCTCTATCCGCTTTCCCCCCTCACTCTCATAATAATTAAAAATGTATTAACCCCTAAACCTCCGCTCCCAGACCCCTCCGCCACCTAATAAAGTTATTAACCCCTAAACCGCCGCTCCCGGACCCCGCCGCCACCTACATTAACTACCCCCTAATGTGAGCTCCTACTTCGCCGCCAGCTATATTAAACTACCCACTAATATGAGCCCCTTATACCGCCGCCACCTACATTAAACTACCCCCTAATGTGAGCCCCTTACACCGCTGCCACCTACATTAAACTACCCCCTAATGTGAGCTCCTACCCTGCCGCCAGCTATATTAAAATTATTAACCCCTAATCTAATCCCCCTACCCCGCCGCCAGCTATATTAAAATAATTAACCACTAATCTAATCCCCCTACCCCGCCGCCACCTATATTAAACACATTAACCCCTAATCTAATCCCCCTAAAGTAATCACCTCTATTACCAGCCCTTAAAAGGGTCTTTTGCGTGACATTGCCCCAAAGTAACAGCTCTATTGCCAGCCCTTAAAAGGGCTTTTTGCGGGGAATGCCCCAAAGAAATCATCTATTTTACCAGCCCTTAAAAGGGCTTTTTGCGGGGCATTGTCACAAAGTAATCAGCTCTTTTGCATCTAATCTAAATCCCCCTACACCGCCGCCACCTATTATAAATGTATTACCCCCTAATCTAATCCCCCTATACCGCCGCCACCTATATTAAATAGATTAACTCCTAATCTAATCCCCCTACACCGCTGCCACCTATATTAAAAAGATTAACCCCTAATCTAATCCCTCTACACCGCAGCCAGCTATATTAACTATATTAACCCTAACTATATTAGGGTTAATATAGTTATTATATTATATATATTTACTATATTAACCCTAATTATATTAGGGTTAATATAGTTAATATAGTTATTATATTATATATATTAACTATGTTAACCCTAATTATATTAGGGTTAATATAGTTAATATCGTTATTATATTATATATATATTAAGTATAATAACCCTATCTAACTCTAACATCCCTAACTAAATTCTTATTAAAATAAACCTAATTAATATTAATATTATTAATTAAAATATTCCTATTTAAATCTAAATACTTACCTATAAAATAAACCCTAAGATAGCTACAATGTAATTAATAATTACATTGTAGCTATTTTAGGGTTTATATTTATTTTACAGGTAACTTGGTATTTATTTTAACTAGGTACAATAGCTATTAAATAGTTAATAACTATTTAATAGCTACCTAGTTAAAATAATTACCAATTTACCTGTAAAATAAATCCTAACCTAAGTTACAAATACACCTACACTATCAATAAATTAAATAAACTACACATATCTAAACTAAAATACAATTAAATAAACTAAACTAAATTACAAAAAAAAAAACATAATTTATGCTTACCTGATAAATTTATTTCTCTTGTGGTGTATCCAGTCCACGGATCATCCATTACTTGTGGGATATTCTCATTCCCAACAGGAAGTTGCAAGAGGACACCCACAGTAGAGCTGTTATATAGCAACTCCCCTAACTGCCATAACCAGTCATTCGACCGAAAACAAGCAGAGAAAGGAGAAACCATAGGGTGCAGTGGTGACTGTAGTTTAAATTCAAAAAATTACCTGCCTTAAAATGACAGGGCGGGCCATGGACTGGATACACCACAAGATAAATAAATTTATCAGGTAAGCATAAATTATGTTTTCTCTTGTAAGGTGTATCCAGTCCACGGATCATCCATTACTTGTGGGATACCAATACCAAAGCTAAAGTACACGGATGAAGGGAGGGACAAGGCAGGTACTTAAACGGAAGGTACTACTGCCTGTAAAACCTTTCTCCCAAAAATAGCCTCCGAAGAAGCAAAAGTATCAAATTTGTAGAATTTTGAAAAAGTATGAAGCGAAGACCAAGTCGCCGCCTTGCAAATCTGTTCAACAGAAGCCTCATTTTTAAAGGGCCATGCGGAAGCCACAGCTCTAGTAGAATGAGCTGTAATCCTTTTAGGAGGCTGCTGGCCAGCAGTCTCATAAGCTAAGCGTATTATGCTTCTTAGCCAAAAAGAAAGAGAGGTTGCCAAAGCCTTTTGACCTCTCCTCTGTCCAGAGTAAACAACAAACAAAGCAGATGTTTGACGAAAATCTTTAGTAGCTTGTAAGTAAAACTTTACAGCACGAACCACGTCCAGATTGTGTAATAGACGTTCCTTCTTTGAAGAAGGATTAGGACACAAAGATGGAACAACAATCTCTTGATTGATATTCTTATTAGATACTACCTTAGGTAAAAACCCAGGTTTGGTATGCAGAACTACCTTATCCACATGGAAGATCAGATAAGGAGAATCACATTGTAAAGCAGATAACTCGGAGACTCTACGAGCAGAGGAAATAGCTACCAAAAAAAGAACTTTCCAAGATAAAAGTTTGATATCTATGGAATGAAGAGGTTCAAACGGAACTCCTTGAAGAACCTTAAGAACCAGATTTAGGCTCCATGGTGGAGCAACAGGTTTAAACACAGGCTTGATTCTAACTAAAGCCTGACAAAATGCCTGAACGTCTGGAACATCTGCCAGACGCTTGTGCAAAAGATTAGACAGGGCAGAAATCTGTCCCTTTAAGAACTAGCTGATGAACCTTTTTCCAAACCCTCTTGGAGAAAAGATAATATCCTGGGAATCCTGACCTTACTCCATGAGTAACCCTTGGATTCACACCAATAAAGATATTTGCGCCATATCTTATGGTAGATTTTCCTGGTGACAGTCTTTCGTGCCTGTATTAAGGTATCAATGACTGACTCGGAGAAGCCACGCTTTGATAAAATCAAGCGTTCAATCTCCAGGCATTCAGTCTCAGAGAAAGTAAATTTGGATGGTTGAAAGTACCCTGAAGTAGAAGGTCCTGTCTCAGAGGCAGAGTACAAGGTGGAAAGGATGACATGTCCACCAGATCTGCATACCAAGTCCTGCGTGGCCACGCAGTCACTATCAATATCACCGATGCTCTCTCCTGCTTGATCTTGGCAATCAGACGAGGGAGCAGAGGAAACGGTGGAAACACATAAGCCAGGTTGAAAGACCAAGGCGCTGCTAGAGCATCTATCAGCGTCGCCTTGGGATCCCTGGACCTGGATCGGTAACAAGGAAGCTTGGCGTTCTGGCGAGACACCATGAGATCCAGCTCTGGTTTGCCCCAACGAAGAATCAATTGTGCAAACACCTCCGGATGGAGTTCCCACTCCCCCGGATGAAAAGTCTGACGACTTAGAAAATCCACCTCTCAGTTCTCTACACCTGGGATATGGATAGCTGATAGGTGGCAAGAGTGAGTCTCTGCCCAGCAAATTATCTTTGAGACTTCTAACATCGCTAGGGAACTCCTTGTTCCCCCTTGATGGTTGATGTAAGCCACAGTCGTGATGTTGTCCGACTAAAATCTGATGAACCTCAGAGTTGCTGAGGCCAAGCCTGAAGAGCATTGAATATCGCTCTTAGTTCCAGAATATTTATTGGAAGGAGTGTCTCCTCCTGAGTCTACGATCCCTGAGCCTTCAGGGAGTTCCAGACTGCACCCCAACCTAGAAGGCTGGCATCTGTTGTTACAATTGTCCAATCTGGCCTGCGAAAGGTCATACCTTTGGACAGATGAACCCGAGATAGCCACCAGAGAAGAGAGTCCCTGGTCTCTTGATCCAGATTTAGTAGAGGGGACTAATCTGTGTAATCCCCATTCCACTGACTGTGCATGCAAAGTTGCAGCGGTCTGAGATGTAGGCGTGCAAACGGCACTATGTCCATTGCTGCTACCATTAAGCCGATTACTTCCATGCACTGAGCCACCGAAGGGCGAGGAATGGAATAAAGAACACGGCAGGAATTTAGAAGTTTTGATAACCTTGACTCCGTCAGGTAAATTTTAATTTCTACAGAATCTATCAGAGTCCCTAGGAAGGAAACTCTTGTGAGGGGTGATAGAGAACTCTTTTCCTCGTTCACTTCCACCCATGCAACCTCAGAAATGCCAACACTATGTCCGTATGAGACTTGGCAATTTGGAAGTTTGACGCCTGAATCAGGATGTCGTCTAAATAAGGGGCCACTGCTATGCCCCGCGGCCTTAGAACCGCCAGAAGTGACCCCAGAACCTTCGTAAAAAATTATTGGGGCTGTAGCTAACCCAAAGGGAAGAGCTACAAACTGGTAATTCCTGTCTAGAAAGGCAAACCTGAGAAACCGATGATGATCTTTGTGAATCGGAATGTGAAGATAAGCATCCTTTAAATCCACTGTAGTCATATATTGACCCTCCTGGATCATAGGTAGGATGGTACGAATAGTCTCCATCTTGAATGATGGAACTCTGAGGAATTTGTTTAAGATCTTTAGATCCAAAATTGGTCTGAAGGTTCCCTCTTTTTTGGGAACCACAAACAGATTTGAGTAAAATCCCTGTCCCTGTTCCTCCTTTGGAACTGGATGGATCACTCCCATAACTAGGAGGTCTTGTACACAGTGTAAGAATGCCTCTCTCTTTATCTGGTTTGCAGATAATTGTGAAAGGTGAAATCTCCCTTTTGGGGGGGAAGCTTTGAAGTCCAGAAGATATCCCTGGGATATAATTTCCAACGCCCAGGGATCCTGAACATCTATTGCCCACGCCTGGGCGAAGAGCGAAAGTCTGCTCCCTACTAGATCCATTACCGGATAGGGGGCCGTTCCTTCATGCTGTCTTAGAGGCAGCAGCAGGCTTTTTGGCCTGCTTACATTTGTTCCAGGTCTGGTTAGGTCTCCAGACTGACTTGGACTGAGCAAAAGTTCCCTCTTGTTTTGTATTAGAGGAAGTTGATGCCGCACTTGCCTTGAAGTTTTCGAAAGGCACGAAAATTAGACTGTTTGGCCCTTGATTTGGACCTATCCTGAGGAAGCGCATGACCTTTTCCTCCAGTGATATCAGCAATAATCTCCTTCAAACCAGGCCCGAATAGGGTCTGCCCCTTGAAGGGAATGTTAAGCAGCTTAGACTTTGAAGTAACGTCAGCTGACCATGATTTAAGCCATAGCGCTCTGCACGCCTGTATAGCAAATCCAGAATTCTTAGCCGTTAGTTTAGTCAAATAAACAATGGCATCAGAAACAAAAGAATTGGCTAGCTTAAGTGCTCTAAGCTTGTCAAGTATGTCATCCAATGGAGTCGCTACCTGTAAGGCCTCTTCCAGAGACTCAAACCAGAACGCTGCAGCAGCAGTGACAGGAGCAATGCATGCAATGGGCTGTAGGATAAAACCTTGTTGAATAAACATTTTCTTAAGGTAACCCTCTAACTTTTTATCCATTGGATCTAAGAAAGCACAACTGTCCTCGACAGGGATAGTAGTACGCTTTGCTAGAGTAGAAACTGCTCCCTCCACCTTAGGGACTGTCTGCCATAAGTCCCGTGTGGTGGCGTCTATTGGAAACATTTTTCTAAAAATAGGAGGGGGAGAGAGCGACACACCTGGTCTATCCCATTCCTTAGTAACAATTTCTGTAAACCTTTTAGGTATTGGAAAAACATCAGTACACACCGGCACTGCATAGTATTTATCCAGTCTACACAATTTCTCTGGCACTGCAATTGTATCACAGTCATTCAGAGCAGCTAAAACCTCCCTGAGCAACACGCGGAGGTGTTCAAGCTTAAATTTAAATGTAGACATATCAGAATCAGGTTGCATCATCTTCCCTGAATCGGAAACATTACCCACAGAAAGAAACTCTCCTTCTTCAGCTTCTGCATATTGTGAGGCAGTATCAGACATAGCTCTTAAAGTGTCAGTATGCTCTGTATTTCTTCTAACTCCAGTGCTATCTCGCTTTCCTCTAAATTCAGGTAGTCTGGCTAATACCGCTGACAGTGTATTATCCATGACTGCCGCCATGTCTTGTAAAGTAAACGCTATGGGTGCCCTAGATGTACTTGGCGCCATTTGAGCGTGAGTCCCTTGAGCGGGAGTCAAAGGATCTGACATGCGGGGAGAGTTAGTCGGCATAACTTCCCCCTCCTCTGATTCCTCTGGTGATAAATTTTTTAAAGACATAATATGATCTTTATTGCTTAAAGTGAAATCAGTACATTTGGTACACATTCTCAGAGGGGGTTCCACCATGGCTTTTAAACATAATGAAAAAGGAGTTTCCTCTATGTCAGATATGTTTACACAGACTAGCAATGAGACCAGCAAGCTTGGAAAACACTTTAAATCAAGTTAACAAGCAAATATAAAAATCAGTACTGTGCCTTTAAGTGAAACTAATTTTGTCAGAATTTGAAAAACAGTGAAAAAAGGCAGTAAATCAAATGAAATTTTTACAGTGTGTATAATAAGCTAACAGATCATTGCACCCACTTGCAAATGGATGATTAACCCCTTAGTTAAAAAAACGGATCAAAAAAACGATATAGACGTTTTTTAACAGTCACAACAAAACTGACACAGCTCTGCTGTGGCCCTACCTTCCCCAATAAACGACTTTGGAAAGCCTATGAGCCCTTTAGAGATGTCCTATAGCATTCAGGGGACAACTGAGGGAAGCTGTATGTCTCAGTCTGTAATTTTAACTGCGCAATAAAGCAGTTATTACAGTTATTACAACAGTGGAAAGCCTCAGGAAACTGTTTCTAGGGAAATGTAAGCCAGCCATGTGGAAAAAACTAGGCCCCAATAAAGTTTTATCACCAAAGCATATATAAAAACTCTTAAACATACCAGCAAATGTTTTATATTGCAAATATATAAGAGTATTACCTCTGAAAGTAAGCATGATACCAGTCGCTATTAAATCACTGTATCCAGGCTTACCCTACATAAATCCGGTATCAGCAGCATTTTCTAGTATTCACATCTCTAGAAAAAATTATAACTGCACATACCTCAAAGCAGGATAACCTGCACGCCATTCTCCCGCTGAAGTTACCTCTCTCCTCAGTCATATGTGAGAACAGCAATGGATCTTAGTTACAATCTGCTAAGATCATAGAAAACACAGGCAGATTCTTCTTCTATTTACTGCCTGGGATAAAATAGTACAACTCCGGTACCATTTAAAAATAACAAAACTTTTGATTGAAGAAAAAACGAACTATATTTCACCACTTCTCTCTTACTACGTCCATGCTTGTTGAGAGTTGCAAGAGAATGACTGGTTATGGCAGTTAGGGGAGTTGCTATATAACAGCTCTGCTGTGGGTGTCCTCTTGCAACTTCCTGTTGGGAATGAGAATATCCCACAAGTAATGGATGATCCGTGGACTGGATACACCTTACAAGAGAAAAAAACACTAAATTACAAAAAAAACCCCACTAAATTACGAAAAATAAAAAAAATTCCCTACCCTAATCTAAATTAAAAAAGTTAACAGCTCTATTACCTTACCAGCCCTTAAAAGGGCTTTTTGAGGGGCATGCCCCAAAGAAAACAGCTCTTTTGCCTGTAAAAAAAAACACAATACCACCCCCCAACATTACAACCCACCTCCCACATACCCCTACTCTAACCCAAATCCCCCTTAATTAAACCTAACACTACCCCCCTAAAGATCTCCCTACCTTGTTTTCACCCAGCTCTTCATCCGATCCGGGCGATGTCTTCAATCAAGCGGCAGAGCAGAAGTCTTCCATCCGGGCTATGTCTTCAATCAAGTGGCATCTTCAATCTTCTTTCTTCGCTCCTCCGACGCGGAACATCCATCCTGCATGACGACTTCCCGACGAATGAGGTTCCTTTAAATGACGTCATCCAAGATGGCGCCTGTCGAATTCCGATTGGCTGATAGGATTCTATCAGCCAATCGGAAATGAAGGTAGGAAAAATCTGATTGGCTGATTGAATCAGCCAATCAGATTCAAGTTCAATCCGATTGGCTGAACCAATCAGCCAATCGGATTGAACTTGTATCTGATTGGCTGATTCAATAAGCCAATCAAATTTTTCCTACCTTAATTTCCGATTGGCTGATAGAATCCTATCAGCGAATCGGAATTCGACGGACGCCATCTTGGATGACGTCATTTAAAGGAACCTCATTCATCGGGAAGTCGTTGTGCAGGATGGATGTTCCACGTCGGAGGAGCGAAGAAAGAAGATTGAAGATGCCACTTACATTACATTACATTACGAAGAAAGAAGATTGAAGATGCCGCTTGATTGAAGACATAGCCCGGATGGAAGACTTCTGCTCTGCCGCTTGATTGAAGACATCGCCCGGATGGAAGACTTCTTCTTTGCTGCTTGGATGAAGACATCGCCCGGATGGAAGACTTCTTCTCTGCCGCTTGATTGAAGACATCGCCCGGATCGGATGAATAGTTCAGCCAGGCTGGGTGAAGACAAGGTAGGGAGATCTTCAGGGGGGTAGTGTTAGGTTTATTTAAGGGGGGTTTGGGTTAGAGTAGGGGTATGTGGGTGGTGGGTTGTAATGTTGGGGGGTGGTATTGTGTTTTTTTTTTACAGGCAAAAGAGCTGATTTCTTTGGGGCATGCCCCGCAAAAAGGCCTTTTAAGGGCTGGTAAGGTAATAGAGCTGTTAACTTTTTTAATTTAGATTAGGGTAGGGAAATTTTTTTATTTTGGGGGTCTTTTTTATTAGGGGCTTAGAATATGTGTAATTAGCTTAAAATTCTTGTAATCTTTTTTTATTTTTTGTAATTTAGTGTTTGTTTGTTTTTGTAATTTAGTATGTGTTTTTTTTGTAATTTAGTTTAGTTTATTTATTTGTATTTTAGTTTAGATATTTGTAGTTTATTTAATTTATTGATAGTGTAGGTGTATTTGTAACTTAGGTTAGGATTTATTTACAGGTAAATTGGTAATTATTTTAACTAGGTAGCTATTAAATAGTTATTAACTATTTAATAGCTATTGTACCTAGTTAAAATAAATACCAAGTTACCTGTAAAATAAATATAAACCCTAAAATAGCTACAATGTAATTATTAATTACATTGTAGCTATCTTAGGGTTTATTTTGTAGGTAAGTATTTAGATTTAAATAGGAATATTTTAATTAATAATATTTAATATTAATTAGATTTATTTTAATAAGAATTTAGTTAGCGATGTTAGAGTTAGATAGGGTTAATATAGTTAATATATATAATATAATAACTATATTAACTATATTAACCCTAATATAATTAGGGTTAATATAGTTAATATATATAATATAATAACTATATTAACTATATTAACCCTAATATAATTAGGGTTAATATAGTTTGCGGCGGTGTAGGGGTATTAGATTAGGGGTTAATCTATTTAATATAGCTGGCGGCGGTGTAGGGAGATTAGATTAGGGGTTAATACATTTAATATAGCTGGCGGCGGGGTAGGGGGATTAGATTAGGGGTTAATAATTTTAATATAGCTGGCGGCGGGGTAGGAGCTCACACTAGAGGGTAGTTAATATAGCTGGCGGCGGTGTAAGGGGCTCACATTAGGGGGTAGTTTAATGTAGCTGGCGGCGGTGTAAGGAGCTCACATTAGGGGGTAGTTTAATGTAGCTGGCGGTGGTGTAAGGGGCTCACACTAGGGGGTAGTTTAATATAGCTGGTGGCGGGGTAGAAGCTCACATTAGGGGGTATGTAATGTAGCTGGCGACGGTGTAGGGGGATCACATTAGGGGGTTATACTTTTAATGTAGGTGGCGGCGGGGTCCGGGAGCGGCGGTTTAGGGGTTAAATACTTTATTAGGGATTGCGGCGGGGGATCGCGGTTGACAGGTAGATAGACATTGCGCATGCGTTAGGTGTTAGGTTTTATTTAGCAGTTCGCGGTTGACAGGTAGATAGACATTGCGCATGCGTTAGGTGTTAGGTTTTTATTTGGCAGGTAGTTTAGGGAGTTACGGGGCTCCAATACACAGCGTAAGGCTTACTACGGCTGCAATTTGTGGCGAGGTGAAAATGAAGTAAGATTTCTCCATTTTCGCCACGTAAGTCCTTACGCTGTATATTGGATACCAAACTGCGCGGGTTTGGTATACCTGTCTATGGCCCAAAAAACTACGGGCGAAGACAGAAATATACGAGCGTAACTTCTAGGTTACGCCGTATATGTGATACCAAACACCCGCAAAATTCGGCGTCGCCGGCTTTTGCGGGTGACGCTGCATATCGGATCGGGCCCCAGATTTCAAGTCGAGAGCAAATTAAAATTCACGTTGGATAACACTTGAGTGGAAATCTGATAGAGCACAAAAATTCTACTCTAGTAGTGCAAGTTTTGGTTAAGTTCTTAGCAATACATGTTTTTAAGTACATGATAGCAAGTGAAAACAATTAAAGGGACAGTCTATTTAAAAGTTGTTATTGTTTAAAAATATAGATAATTACCTTTTTTCCCTTGTAGTATTTTCCCATAATTAATCAAGGTTACTAGCAGTATTTGCTCAGTATTCATACATGACCCTGGAACTCGGTGTAAGAAAGTTTAAAAAATTATACTGATGGTGTTGGTATTTAAACAAATTGTTCACCGCTGTACATGCTGTAGTTAAACTCATACATTAATATGACTCATTTCAAGAGAACAGCTGCTTCATCAGAGGTCTATTTCTACAGTTTCCCATTCTGGGTATTTAAACTGTGTATTCCACTGGTGGGTGAAAGGTTTGTTCCTGTAAGGTGAAGTCCTTTAAGGGAACCTTGTGTTAGAGGCAGGGTTTTTCTAGGCACATTGTGGTAGAGTGTATGCAATGTATTCCACTAACATCTGTCCCATTAATGGTCTGTGTTCTGCCTATTTTATTTCTTCCCTATATTTAGGCTCACCCAACTGACGGGAGAATTACTGCCTCCTTTAACTCCTTTCTATAATAGAAACAATACTGATTTTATTAAGTTTATAAGCAGGTTTCTCTGTGCAGTCAAGAGGCTAAAGAGCTCAAACTGCATGATAGACATGTCCCAAAGTGAATAAGGAATTTCTCAATTTAAATAGATAGAACATCAATTATATTATTAATTCACTCCATTCTGTGTATATTTATCCCATATGCTATATATCTGTCCAATGGAATTCTGGAGTATCACAGTGTCTCATTCATTCTGAATAAAAAAATAGAATTTAATTTTATAGACCTCCAAAGAACCATTAGTGTCTGCTTTTTAACCTCCTCAATAGGAACAATACCGATAACCTCAAGCAAAGACATTAATGTAAAAACACAGCTAAATTATAATTCCAATAGGTTCCATACTTTATAAGTTCTAGTAATCTATCTCCCGATTGTTATGGTTTCATATGTTTAATAACATTTATTTGAAATATATCAAGATTACTATCATGAAACAATAAAAAATGCATGGCTATCCCATGGTTCACATTTTGTCATTTTATAGACTTTTGCCTTCAATGATCCTCATATGTTCCAAACATTTAGTTTTAAGACTTATTTTGATTCTACCAACATGTAACATGTTAACAAGGGTCATTGAATCACATAAAAGGACATATTCAGATTTACAATTTATAAAGTATTTTGTCCTTTCCCCTTTTCTTTCTTCTTCATATTCAAATTCTATGATTTTATTTTAACTTTAAAACTGGAGACATGACTACAGCAACTGCAATTATTTAACTTGCTTTTAATAGAGATGGTAACTTATGGTTTCTATCAGTGGACTAGATCACAAGTTGAAATAAAAAATATTGAGTGCTAACACTGCTGAAGTTAAATCAATAGCAATCCTATTCTTGCACTTATATTACAAGTTGAAATTAAAAGGTTTTCACTCTAATGAAAGCCTCAGGTTTGCTAACATCTGGAGGTTGGATAGCATGGCAGTTCCTTTTCCTGTAGACTTCTATGGGGAGTGCTACAAATCCTTGTTCTGGCTTTCGCTCGCGCACTGACCTGAAGGTGTGTTAGGACTTAGAAGAAAATGTATGTATATACTGTGTGTATATATATATATATATATATATATATATATATATATATATATATATACAGCCCTTTCCTGTCAATTATATACTATATCCATTTAAAACACTTTTTATACATTAATTTCAATAATAAGCATTTATTTTATGTATATATTTGTGTGTGTAATACATTATTTAAATATGTTTACAAGTGTTCTGTTATACTTTTAGACCTACCACTTTATTTTAGGTCTCTAGTTGTGCTAATGTTTTTAGTGCTGTTATGTGTTGCACTATCAATTGAAAGTATAGTGTAGGCAAAACAGGATGTTGTCCCTACTAAACAATCTCTGTTTATTCTGTTTTACCATGGACTTGTAATACGAAATTTCATGCTAGTCTATGCGGGGTCCTACAAAAGTGATAGTGCTCCCTGCAATATCAATAGCACACAACTTGTAATCTATGCCAGTGTGTTTGGTTCTAATTTTTCTAGAAGCAATCATACTTTTGATATTGACATTCTTCCAAATGGTCACTCTAGGTTTATCTGTGATCTTCTAAAATCATTAAATATAGACACTGGTCCAGTTTATAATGGTGAACTCAATGATAAACATTAGCTGTTTACAAAAATAATAACTGTTTCCTTTCTATTAAATTGTCCATTTTACAAGGAAGCCTGATATTAATTAATGAGAGATTAGTACATTTGCTTGCAATAATAATTATGTCCGTCTGCAACTGCATGCAAAAGGAAAACAGAGGGAGCCAGTATTATTAAAACAGTATTATCTGGCTGTTTTTCCCTGACAAAGCATAATCAAACAATATAGTAAATGTACTAACTTGCTTTGAGAATCTTTTTAACAATGAAGGCTTTTTATACATAAAAATCATACATATCAGTCTTTCTAGGGCTATAGTTTCCCCTAAAACTTGCATAGTTTGGATAATGACCAATATGATGCCAAACACATTTTGAAATAATATTTTAAGTTATTAAAAATTGTTTTAATTTTTTTATATTTTTTAAAAGTATTTTAGCCTTATATATAGGGCTTAGCAATATATTTTTTCCTTATCTGTCTAATTTTCTTTAATAAGGTGGTTAGAGTCCACAATCCATTACTCCTGGGATTCAACTCCCGATCTCTAGGAGGAGGCAAAGAAGCCCAAAGCTTTGAAGAGTACTTCATCACTCCCACCTCTCTGGTATGCCAGTCTAATCTTTGCCTCCCAGGAGGAAGGTAAAGAATTGAGGTGCTCCAGATTCTTCTATCAGATTCTTCAGAGGGAGATTGGAGTATGGGGCAGGGACACAATTACTCCTAGTGAAGCAGTTAGTCACTCCTGTTGATTTGTCAATACACTCCACACTTAAATCCTCTGTTGTAATGTGCTCAGCACTGGATGGGCTATCTACTGGAAGCAGTAATTTCTGAAACACAGTGGATTGGGTGCATCTGAGGAAAGTGTGAATACATTATGCACTCACATAGCCCACAGGCTATTAGCAGGTACATTTGTTATGTTACATCATAGCCATGGGGACGCATTTAATTACAAACATTTCAAATCAGACTTTTACACTAGAATTTATTATGCATGACAGTCTAGATGTTTAATATGGAGTCTGCAGGCAACAGTAAATACTTTTTTTAGTATTTTACACACTAACACTTTATTTTTGTGCAATTGTTTACATAGTAACATAGTAGATAAGGTTGAAAAAAGACCAAATTCTGCTGCACAGCTGGCACTTTTTAAATTCTGCACCACACATTCCCACATTGTGGGAGTCTAGGCTTCTGATGGGAATACAGGGTTACCGGCCTCTGACGACACATTACCAATGTATCCAAAACTACTCTACTCTGCAAAAGACACACCATATCCTGGCTTGGGAGAGAGATCTGGACAGGGCTTTTGATTGTCAAGAAAGGTTGGGAGCAATAGTTCACACTAGACAGGCAATACACAGTGTAAACTTTTTTGAACTGTTTTATAAACTATTGATGAGGTGGCACTGGGTGCACCGCCGACTGCATAGGTTCTCCCCTGTAGTCTCCGACAGGTGCTGGAGAGGATGTGATCAAAAAGGAGATGATCTGCACATCTGGTGGAATTGCCCAGAAGTCCAAAAACTATGGAGTAGAGTCCTTGCCCTGTGGGAACTCCTCGTCATCCCGACTGATAGGGGCCTCATTTGAGGAAAGTTATTGAGTTACTCTCTACCTTGAGAACAATGGAGGAAGCAGTTTATATAAACAGAGGACTCATAGACCTACACTCTGACATCTGGTCCATATGGGATACACTCCCACAAAATATGCTGATCAAGGCTTAAGCATTAATGATGACCTGCTGTTCCCCTTCCCCAATTACCCTCCCCCCTATTTTCTTTTCTTTTCTTTCTTGACTATCCTTATATCTACCTAATAATTAATATGCTTTCTCTTCTTACTGCTTCTACCTCCCAGGACGTATGCCTTATAGTCCCATGTGAAATTTTCATCACATTAAGTCATATTGAGGCTAACCAATGATATTGAATAGTTTCTGTAATGCTGTTCTTTTCTATTCACGTTTATGGAGCTGAGACTCACAGCTCCAGTATGTTACACAAGGTCATCTTTCACTAATGACCTATGGTCAGAAACTACCGCTAATTTCACTAGATGCCTTGTACTATGTGTTTATTTATATTGTAAATGAGGTTCCTCTATATAGGCTGGACCTCTTATGAGGCCTGGCTCATATTCATGTGTAAGACATTTATTGCATGGTGTTATGCTTACTATGTAACATGAACAGACTTACCTAAATATGTCTTACTAGGGTATGCCTGTATCTGTCGTAACCTCAATAAAAAGTTTGTTTAAAAAAAAATAAAAATAAAAATAAGACCAAAGTCCATCGAGTTCAACCTATGCAAAACTAAAATACTTACAAAAAGCTCCAGTTAACCTTAAATAACCCCACTAAAAGGTGACCCATTTAATACTAGCAATAATATCCATGAATTTTGTTTTTATATAGAAATGTATCCAGACTATTTTTAAATATATCTAGGGTATTGGCATTCACCACCTCCTCTGGTTATGAGTTCCGCAATTTTATTGCTCTTACAGTGAAAAAAACATTTCCGTTGCAGAAGATTAAATCTCCTTTCCTCCAACCTTAAATTGTGACCTCTTGTCACAAACAATTTTCTTGGAATAAACAGAGCTTCTGCCATCTCTGTATATGGGCCTTGAATATATTTATATAAAGTAATCATGTCACCTCTCAAGCGCCTTTTTTCTAAGGAAAACAGACCCAGTTTGGCTAGCCTCTCCTCATAGGTTAAAATCTCTAATCCCCTTATTAGCTTTGTGGCCCTTCTCTGAACTTTTTCTAGTTCTGCAATATCTTTTTTTGTGATCGGTCCCCAGAACTGCATTCCATATTCAAGGTGAGGTCTTACCAGGGCTTTATATAGTGACAGAATTATACTTCCCTCCCTTGAATCAATGCTTCTTTTAATACATGCTAGTATCTTATTAGCCTTTGAAGCTGCTGACCTGCATTGTGCACCCATCTTTAGCTTATTATCTATTACTACTCCCAAATCCCTTTCCTCCTCTGTTTGTCTAAGTCTTGTCCCATTTAAAAAATACGTTGCCTGCTTATTTTTACTTCCAAAATGTAGAACCTTGCATTTTCCCGTATTAAATCTCATTTTCCATTTACTTGCCCATACTTCTAATCTTTGCAGATTCATTTGTAACGAAAGTTCATCCTGCTCTGACCGAATGACCTTACTTAACTTAGTATCATCTGCAAAAATAGAGATGTCTGCTATTTAATCCTTGCTCCAAGTCATTTATAAAAATATTAAAAAGAACAGGGCCCAGTACTGATCCCTGGGGGACTCCACTGATTACCTTTGTCCACTCTGAGTATGATACATTTACTACTACTCGTTGCTCCCTATCTTTTATCCAGTTATTTATCCACGAGCTAACATTTTCAGCTATTCCCAGTCCCTTAATTTTGTGCATTAATCTATCATGTGGCACTGTATCAAATGCCTTTGCAAAATCTAAGTATATTCACATCAACTGATTCCCCTTTATCTATATTTTTACTTACTTCCTCGTAGAATCTAATTCGATTAGTTGACATGATCTATTTCTCCTAAAACCATGCTGATTAGAACTCATAATCTTGTTTACAAGAATATGCTCGTTAATATAATCCCTTATAATCCCTTCAAATATATTCCCCACTATTGATGTCAGACTAACTGTTCTATAGCTTCCTGGATCATCCCTGCTTCCCTTTTTGAAGAGTGGCACCACATTAGCTTTGCGCCAATCCTGGGGTACCATGTCTTAGGATAATAAGTCTTGAAAAATTAAAAGTAGTGGTTTGTCTATAACAGTGCTAAGTTCCCTTAACACCCTTGGGTGTATTCCATCTGGGCCTGGAGTTTTATTTACCTTAATATTATCCAGTTTTTTCCTGATATCCTCTAAACATAACCCAGTCAATGGTATGGACTTGCATGTTTTATTTTGTTTCAAAGTATCATCCAATGGTTCCTCTCTTGTGTATACTGAAGAAAAAACTGGTTTAGTACCTCAGCCTTCTCCCTGTCATTATTTATCATGCTACCCTCCACGCATTTTAATGTACCTATATTGTCCTTCTTAGATTTTTTGCTATTTATGTACTTAAAGAACCTTTTAGGGTTAGACTTAGAATCCTTGGCAATTAATTTTTCATTTTCAATTTTGGCTAATTTGATCGTTTTTTTGCATGCTTTGTTACATTCCTTATATATATGGAATGTTGAGTCTGTACTATTTTCTTTGAATAATTTAAATGCCCTACATTTTTCCTAAAAAAACAAAACTTTTTTTAGTTATGCCGGTTAGCGTTGTCAGTTATATTTACAAACGCTATGTGAACGAGCTTCAGCTTCAGTCAGCGCACTGTAAATTCCAAGGGACTAACAGCGCATGCTGGTTTCTTATACGCAGCTAATATTTGCTACCCGTGTTATCAAGCCACACTCCAGACTTCAGTTAGCACGCTATACTTTGACAGTGCTATGTGTACCCGCTTCAGCTTCATTTAGTGTGCTCCTTAGGCTTCATAGCGCATGCCAGCTCCTTCTTTGCAGTTAATATTGCTACTCACGTTACCAAGCCACTGTCCCGACTAGAGTTAGAATACTTGTGTGTATTTATATATATATAATTAACTAAGAGGGTCTTTGTTGCTACTTCATTTCTTTTTCCTTAGTGCTCGGATTTTACAGTTTGAAGCCCCTGACTGTATAAATCTGTTATATATAAGGACTCTGATCCTTATATTTTCTGTCTTTATCCACTACTTCATTTATTTGTGCTCAAATAAATTGTAGTTTAGGGAATCCAAAATCCAACTCAGATTTGCAATTTCTGTATTGATTTTTTTTTTTTTTTTTTTAATTTAATTTTTTATTGAGGAAATTCAAAATAAACATCACAGTATACAGTACAATATATACAGGTTACTTTCAAAACAGCTCTTGTAAGTCGGTACATATCATTTAAAATTGATGGGTGTATAAAATGTTGTATTACATAAAACCCATCGAGATAAAGCATAATTTCAAACATATAAAAAGTGATATTGTGTAATATTTCTATGGCAACACCATCTTAATCTAAACCAATATTAAATCTTACTGGCACTCGCAACCTGTATCTTCCTCATTTTCTCTTATATAGGAAGGGGGATTATATGGGCCGCTGAATTGTATCAAATATATAATAAAGAATGGGAAAATGTGAGGGAATCTGTGTTCCTTAGTTTACGTTAGTAAACAGATACTAAGGGAGAACCCTTAGGGGGGAATACGGAGCCAAACTACTTATGGAGCAAGATTAGTCAAGTGGAATTGTGAGGGTAGGGACTCTACAGTAGATAGAAGTAACTTAGTATGTTCCCTATCTATACCCTAGATATATAGTCCTAAAATATATCACCTGTGGCATGTAAAATATTGAGTTCCCCTGTTTAGGAAGTGCTCAGGTATATAAAGATGCATGCCTTCTATGTTCTGCCATAGCCTGTCTAACATAAGAGGCTAGTATATGTTGGTGGGCTACCCCACAAAACTATGATATACAATGCCTGTAAGTTGTTCATGCTCGATGTGACTATAGCCTTCAAACTGAACTAAACAGAGTAGCTGAACAAGGAACTCCTAACCATAGTCAGCACGTACTATGCTCTAACTTTACTTAGCTGTTAATTAGATAAAAATATAGTAATCAGGTAATTGCCAGCTTATTTCAGTGGTCTGTCTCTCTAAATCAGAAAAACTATCCGTTAAACTACCTACCGCCTAAATGATATGGTATGCTGCCCGGCCGCAGGCAACATTTACCTGAAATTCTTGTATAGTAAGAGTGGTAGCTACTCCTGTAGGCATAGGTTTTTAGGGTCATAATGTCCTCTTTTGGCTAATTGTATGTTATATATGAGTATCGGTCTCAGAACATGTCTGATGAATAACAAATCAATCAAGCAGCTCCCACACCATAAACAGATCCATGAGCAGTACTTGGCCTCTAAATCTATTTAGTGGTGAATTAGCAAGTGATATATAGCAAATATATAGGGCTGGCATATGTGTATGCCTCTAAATAAAAGAATCAAACTGCAGGTGAAAAATACTCTAGTGGTTCTTACTTAAAACATGTAAGGTAGTATTGGTAAATATAGGCAGGGGTATATAGTCTGGTGTTTATCTGTCACAGTATAAATGTAGGCAGGGGTATATAGTCTGGTGTTTATCTGTCACAGTATAAATATAGGCAGGGATATATAGTCTGGTGTTTATCTGTCACACTATAAATATAGGTAGGGATATATAGTCTGGTGTTTATCTGTCACACTATAAATATAGGTAGGGATATATAGTCTGGTGTTTATCTGTCACACTATAAATATAGGTAGGGATATATAGTCTGGTGTTTATCTGTCACACTATAAATATAGACAGGGATTTATAGTCTGGTGTTTATCTGACACACTATAAATATAGGCAGGGATATATAGTTTGGTGTTTATCTATCACAGTATAAATATAGGCAGGGAAAAATAGTCTGTTTATCTGTCACAGTATAAATATAGGCAGGGATATATAGTTTGGTGTTTATCTATCACAGTATAAATATAGGCAGGGATATATAGTTTGGTGTTTATCTATCACAGTATAAATATAGGCAGGGAAAAATAGTCTGTTTATCTGTCACAGTATAAATATAGGCAGGGATATATAGTATGGTGTTTATCTGTCGCAGTATAAATATAGGCAGGGATATATAGTCTGGCATTTACCTGTCACAGTATAAATATAGGCAGGGATATATAGTCTGGTATTTATCTGTCACAGTATAATGGGCACAGATATTCCCTAATGGCTGTATAGTAACCAGAGTCTTTACAAACTAATTTCTGTCTAATGAGTATAACTGAATTGTTCTAACAGGGAAGTGCAGTAACGAAAAATATCTACAGAACTATATCTAGCATAGGGGATGCGGTACACAGCCTGCAATATTCAAATAGTAAAGTGTGGGATTTAAATTAGGTCTCAGAATAATACGTTATCTAGCATACATATGATTAACTATGTTATACATCATAATCTAAGAGAACAATCATACTGACACACAGACATAGTTACTGCAAATCAAATAATAACGTGGGTAACAACAATAAACTAAAGTCTATCTATTAATATAGCTGTAAAATAACTACTTCATGTGCGTAGCTGATTCTACCGTACACCAAGCTCTGTGGGATATGCACTTGGCAACAGAACTAAATGGAGTGTCTCAAACCAACCTATTTACAGTCCATCTCTAGGAGCCTTGTAACATTAAACTACAGAGTCTCTGCAAGGGGTTTAGCATTTTACCCCACTCCTTTTCTGGCCGTTTGTTGTATCTTCGCTGCTGGTGACCTGTGAGGTATAGGCGATCCGTAGCTGTGAGATGTTATAGCTTTGGAGCCCCTATGAAATGTATGGGACCCAAGAAGGCTGTAGTGTTGCTCGTTTTCTCCGGTCGCCGCTCCAGGACCGGGACTTCCTCTCCTCTCCTCTCGTAGGTCAGCAGGTGGGTATTTAACTCCTATGAGCAGCCCATCCGTCTTCTCAAAAATTCTCCCCTCCTGGGCCTGTTCCACCCTCTCAGCACTAGAAAAAGACCGGGTCAGTATCGTAGAGCCAGATCGTGCTGATGCTAGAGAGCTACGCATATTGATCCACTGTTTGGGTTTAGGTGGGTATATCTTCAGTGACTGCCTAGCATCTATGTCCTCACCATCTCTAATTGTATTCAAAGTGATCGCCACTGTGTCATCAGGCTCTGCATGCTCAGTTAACACAGATAGCTGTCCTACGCCATCTTGGAGCATATATGGTGCTGTGGAGCGCAGAGACCACTTGGAGATTATTGTGAGCATGTCAGAGAGGTGGCTCTCAAATATGGCAGATATCACATCCTCAAGTGTTTCATTAGCCATTTCCCTCAGCTGCAGATAATAAATTAGCCGGTAATTGGATACGGTCTATACTTTTGGTTGCTGCGTAGGCTAAAAAAGATGGCCACTCTCAGGGGTTCCTTTCACCAGGTCATGTTCCGTGAAAGTGAGGAACTGTCCATTAATCATTCCCCTTTTGGAACTTAACTATTCAGGTCTCCTAGACTCACCAATCTCCCCATGATGATGTCAAATTTGGGTTTGAACGGACGCTAAGGTTACTTTTGTAAAGATAATATAGCTGGAGCTCTTGCAATGCACGTCCGTTAAGCTCCACAGTTAGCTCTGCCCCCCTGTATTGATTTTTTATTGCATGCTATTCAAAATAATGCTGCTCTTGCCTCTAAAGGAGTCTGCCCTCCCTCTGTTTGTACTATTTGTACTTCTTCAGAATTTGCTTTAGGAGATAAAGATTTTGTGCGCTCAACTGTTTCAGAGATGTTAGCAGCGATGCCTCCTCCAAGTAGGTGCAAAAGACTCTCTGACAAGCAACCTATAGTTGATTTGTCTAACCATTCTTAATGTCTAAGGATCAGATTAGCTAAATTATTACTTTCCATAATAGAGCATTTCTACAAGAGGGTAACCTGTTTAAACCAGAAATCAATATTGCTTGTGTTACAGTGGCTTCTACTCTTTTATATGATAATCTTTATGATCAGATTTCAGAAGATTCTATAGTAGAGGCTTTTCAAAATTGTTTGAAACTTCTTAGGTCAGTAAATGCCTTTATCATTTGCTGCTTTTGTTCAAATAATTAGATGTAATGCCATCTTGATATGGCATTACTAGTTTTGAGTAGAAAAGCTTTGTGGCTCAAGTCATGGGGGCCGATTTAACATGCCCCGAATGGTGCCTAATGCACCTGTTTCTTTGCGAGCCTTCATGCTCGCCAAAAACAGAAGTTAAGAAGCAGCGGTTTTAATCGTCTGCTATTTCTGAGGCTGCGGATATCAATCTGCCCAATCGAATACTATCGGGTTGATTGACACCCCCTGCTAGCACCCAATTGGCCGCAAATCTGCAGGGGGCAGCATTGCACAAGCAGTTCACCAGAACTGCTTGTGCAATGTTAAATGCCAACAGATTTTGCTGTTGGCATTTAGCGACTCAGGGCGGACATTATTTCAAAATCTATCTTTTATCTCTTTCGTTTCAAGTAAAAAATTTGTTTGGACCAAGTCTAGATGCCATTTTTTTTACTGTGTCTGAAGGTAAATGAGTTTTTCTCCCTCAGCACATGAAGTCCAAGGGAAAGAAAAGATGTGCTAGTAATTTCATTCCTTTAGTAAATCTAGGAGCCAAAAAAATACTTCTTTCTCTACCAAGTTAGCATGAAGGTGTAGCACCCTGCTCCAGATACCCTTTGGGTAAGGGGCAAATTACCCCCTTTTGTTAAGGAGCAAATTACCCCTTTTTCAAAAGTCCTGGTCTCAGTCTGTTCAAGATCCTTGGGTTCTAAACATAGTTTCTCAGGGATATAGAAAAGGTTGACAAATCAAGGCCTCCCAGAGGAATGTTTCTTCTCTCACATGTTCCATAGGACCCTTTAAAGGCACAAGCTTTTTTTCAATGTGTTCAAGATCTAAAACTCATTGAAGTGGCTGTTCCAGCCCCTATGTTAGAACAAGGCCAGTGTTTTATTTGAACTCTCAGGCTTATTCTGGGTTTAGAAATTAGTTTATTACAGTTCCTACTTTCAAAATGAAAACAATTTGGACTATTCTACCTCTTGTTCTGCCGGGTCAATATATGTCCACTATAGATTTAAAGGATCCTTACCTTCATATTACACTGAGCAAAAGTGACACTTTTGAAGGCTGAATAATTTTATATTGCAAGCTTTTAGAGCACTGTGGTTGTGCCATCATGAAAAAGGTTAACAAATTAAACCGATTTTCACTCAACCTAGTGACACTGAGACACTGATGTGTCTTGAAAGCAGCAATCCAGAACTACTCAACCATTAAAGGGACATTTCAGCTAAAATTGGAATCCACATGGATGATTTCAATTTTGAATAGAAGCATTTTTGTGATATACATGTAATAGCAAAATTGCCTCTAATAAAAGCTATAGCTGTTTCAAATGTGTATTTAAGTATGCACCGTGCACCAGCATTTTGAACACAGCACTTGCTCAGAGAGCCTAAAGTGCTTGTACCATCTGGTAATGATTCAATTTGTTAATTTATGACATTATACAAGCCCCACCTGTGGTCAGAGCAGCTGCAGTATTTAAAATGCTGGTGCAACAAGAATATCTAGCTATGCTTCACATGCACGTGAAGAGAAAAATGTTAAGACTAAAAGAGTGATAACTTTTACTAGAAGCATTTTTGCAATAAATGTATATTGCAAATATGTTTCTATTCAATAATGGAATTCATCTATGTGCATTTAAATTTTTACCTTCCTTCAACCTTTTTCCCTTTCTATAATGCAATGTTTTGGTATCAGTATACAAGATTTAGGAAAGGTTTCTGTGCTCAAAAATGCTTTCAGAATTCATATCGCTGATTAGGAGCCATAACTTATAGCAGAGTTGCATAATTAACAAGTCAATGCAATATCACTTACAATATCACTTACTCTTAATTTTTAATGAGAATTAGATTTTTTTTCTGAAGAATTTCTAAATGTCCTTCAGTTATGCAGCCCATAACAGCCATCAACCTATCGTAGACTCATATAAGTATACACTGTGAACTCTTGCACATGCTCAGTAGGAGCTGATGCCTCAGCAAATGTGAATATAAAAAGATTATGCACAATTTGATAATGTAAGTAAATTGGTCAGTTTCTTAAAATGGCAGGCTATGTCTGAATTATGTGTTTCATTTTGACAACATTTAAACAATAATTTCTAAATATTCTTTTACAAGAATCTGGCTGCAATTTGGTACTTTAGTTACTATAAATATTACAAATATGAAGTAAATCAGATATTTTTTTTAATTATTCAACTGTGAAATGCTTACATTTTGACTGTATTATAACATATCCTTTTTTATTATTATTGTTTTTTTGTTTTGTTTTTTTTTCATTTAAAAAAACATTGTGCACCACTAATATTTCTGTAATATTGTTAAATGGCTGACATCACCCACAGCTCTCTAATTGAAGAGTCAAACACCTCTACAGCCCTGCCAAAAAAATATTAATTTAAAAAAATGTGAATAGGCAAAGAAAAAAATGAATACAGGATCCTCTTTTTTTGTTTTAGAATTAGGCATTAATCAACCACAAATTATCTATCTATCTATCTATCTATCTATCTATCTATCTAATTTTATATATATATATATATAAAAATTAAATACTTGTTGGTTTTTGGACAATTTTTCAAAACTGACAACTATACCTCAGCTAATCTGAAAACAAACAGACTGAACATTAAAGAATAAACAAAAAAACAATAAAACAATGCAAGTCATTTATTTTGTTGAAATCTGTTTTGGGGAACTCATTTTACAGCAGCAGTGGATGATGAATTATTTATAATGCGGTATGCTACTTAGAAATGTCCCTTAAAGTAAATTGATGTTCACCTGAAATACAATTATGCTAAGACAGAAAGAGCAATCAATCTTATCTGTTCTTTGTAAGCTTTTCATTTTGAAATTTAAATAAACTACATATGGGTTCAGGTCACATTTGAGCACCCTTTTTTTGACCTTAACAAATTTTACTGAATAGCAAAATATAAACAGAAGGGGGAAAATGACAGTTATTTGCCAAAAGCACAAAAGGTCTATTCAAAAGACTTGTTTTCTTATATGAAAAAAAATGTGATTTGTTAACAGAGTTTATTGAATTGCTGTCTCTAATCTCCTGGAATACATTGCAGTGATTGCGCTATAAATCTGCTTATTAGATGTTTTCCAAAGGGGGCAGTTGCAATAATCATCTTTGATAAGCTAAACCTAATTAAAGCTTTTATAGACACATAGCATGAGAGCTTTGTTTCATTGTAATGTCATACTGAATTCTGTAGAGAATACTTCTCTCATATGCTAAAAAGGTTAAAACTATAATTGAAGAACTTTGCTAACTTTCTTGTTAGCAAAATTTCCTTCCATCCCGCTATAGCATTCAACAATCTCTTGATTGAAAAATAGAAAAACAAAACAAACAGCATAATCAATCATTTTATCGCAAACTATTTGTGTCATTTATATATATTCAACATTACTTATTGAAGTTGGGTGTTAAAATGTTAGTAAAGTTGTATCTGCATGTTTGTGAACATTATTAGTGGAATCAACTGTGCATATTCATAGTGTTAAAGTGACACTCAAGTCAAAATTAAACTTTCACAATTCAGATCGAGCATGCATTTTTAAACAACTTTAAATCTTACTTCCATTAACAAACTGTGCATAGTCTTTTTATTATTACACTTTTTGAGTCACAGCTCCTACTGAGCATGTGCAAGAATTCATAGAATAAACGTATAAGCATTTATGATTGGCTGATGGCTGTCACATGATATAGGGGAGAGGGAATACATGTACCTTTTGAAATTTGTCTGAAAAAAAATCTACTACTCGTTTGAAGTTTGATGACAGTTTTATTGCATTGTCTTTTTATCATGCACTTGTTGATTATGCAAATCTACTGAATTTAAAGGGACAGTCAAGTCAAAATTAAGCTTTCATTATTCAGATATGACTTCCAATTTTAATCAACTTTCCAATTTACTTGTATCATCAAATTTGCTTTGTTCTCTTGGTATTCTTAGTTGAAACTAAAGCTAGGTAGGCTCATATGCTAATTTCTAAGCCCTTGAGGGGTGCCTCTAATTACATGCTTTTTAAATTGCTTTTCACAACAAGAGACTGAAAGTACATGTGGGCTATATAGATAACACTGTGTTAACGCCCGGGGAGTTATTTAAGATTTAGCACAAGACAATACTAAATGCAAGTCAATAGATAAACAGTCACAGTCATGTGATCAGGGGGCTGGAAGAAGTTTCTTAGATACAAGGTAATCACAAAAGGTAAAACGTTTATTAATATAACTGTGTTGGTTATGCAAAACTGCGGAATGGGTAATAAAGGGATTATGTAACTTTTAAAACAATAAAAATTATATTGTAGACTGTCCTTTAATGCTTGTGTGCCAAACTTGATTTTTTTATGTTAAGTACCAGTTTTCTACTGGAAGCACAAATTGTGGTGAAGAATATATATATATATATATATATATATATATATATATATATATATATATATATATATATATATATATAAAAAACACAACACAATGTTTTTATTTTATTTTTATTTTTTTATCTTGAGGCCATATTATAACATCTGATTATGTTGGAACAAAAAAAAGAAAAAACCCACGTTAGCCTTAATATCAACTGTTTAGTCCAGTAGAATAGACTTTACATTTTAGGTGACAGGATGCCTGAGAAGTGTTGTTTAAAAATGTATTAATACACCCGGTAATACCTGTTTTGCCTGTCACTTTTTAAGATGGAAAGACAAAGAATATAAGGCTGTAAGAATGGAGACTTATTTTAATGAAATCCATAATGCATTTTGATACTTGTAAAATACATACATGATTGATTATTTGGACCATATTCTGCTAGAAGATAGGAGATTAATTAACTAGCAAAATAACAACTAATCTGTATCAAAATAATAAAAGGAAATATGTATTTCCTTGGGAAAAGTTGTCATTCTAATAGCCTCAATTTTGAATTACTAAAGGCCATGTCATTGGCATTCCTTATTTCTGAGAGCAGAATTTTGATATTAATGTTGAAGAGAAAATGTTGTTAGAACTTTGAGTAAGGTAGAACAGTTGGACAGGGTGATTCAGGTTGATTAAAATTCAGTATGTTCTTTTACAGATAAATATCAACCAATGTTGGTTTATAAAAGTTTGTTTAATTGTAATTTCAATACAACATTGCATATCACTGTTAAATATAATACAATATTCTTGTGTTAATCATAGAAAAACATTATCTTGAGCTGAATGTACTGCAATCTCCTGATAAATTATAAGTTAATTGTATTGCAATAAACAAATTTAACACATTATCAGCATAAACATAAACACATTTGACTGGCACATGAGAATAACAGTCATTTATACATTACATAATGAGAATCTTTAAAAAAAAAAAATAGGAGACCTGACAGTTGCAAAAAATATAGCGAGCATTTCTAGTCTGTCACAATAATATAATTAAACATTAAACATGTTAACATAATGTTGCATCTGTTTCATAGCAAAAAAACGCAGAAAATATTGTTTTAGATAGAAAACATTTTTCTGGTATTTCTCAATTTTTCAACTTTCTATTTAGAGCCAACAAAAACAAAATCATAGCAAGACATAGGGGAGCCTGCAACTACTCCTCAGTTTAGAGTGGGAGACCATTTGGCCATGCAGAGAATGGAAGTGAAGACTCTGTTCTTATTGTAACATATCGGAGATGGACTGGGTACTTGACATGATGGGTTAAAGGAAATCTCCCATTTGTTATAAATGTTCATTATAGATTCCCTATTTAATCTGAACTTCTGGATGAACTTTCACGGCTAATAGTATAATGTCCATCCAGGAAAGGACCCTTAGGTTGGGAAGTGGCTGACAAGCAAACACAGTCCCAGTGCAAAGGATATGACCCAGGATGTGACCAAACAGATGGCCAAGGCAATGCAGGTTTGACAGCAGGCAGACAGGTATAAGCCAAAATCACAAGATAGGAGGGTAAGTAGAAATTCAAGCCAAAAGAGCCAGGCGGAGAGAAGACAAACCAAATTAGAGTTCAGGAGCCATCAGTAGCAATAACCAGCCACTTATAATGGCTGGTTAATTATTGCGCTCCCGCAAACGGGCAAATTTGCCCATTTGCGGGAGCGTGATAATTTAGTGCTCCACATGTAATCTAGTCCTTAGTTGGAAATTTGCTTTTTCAAATAAGATGTCACGTGTTGCAAGTGATTACCATGACAATAGTGATACAATGCAATATTAGATACAAGGTACATGTTGATGAGGCTGAGGGGGCTTTAATGTATCACTTATTTCTAGAGGTTTTAGTGAACATAATTAAAAAGACTGAATGACTGATCACTTATACCCTTACCATGTAGGTAACTACCATGGGGGATAATGATTACATGAACCATTAGACACTGTAGAAGTTTTCAGTGAACCCTATCACCCCATTTTTTTATTATTTAACCTTTTTGGCTATAAACACAACTCATTCAGTTGTATTTGTGAGAAAAAGAATAACCATGTTTTCTCATTTTTAACTTTGAAAATGTATGATACACCACTGTCCACTGAAAAGCCTGCTTGGCCTATGATGTAAATGAACAATTTGTTTTTGTTCATCATACAATTTATCACATTTTATTACTGTGTTCCTAAACATCTCAGATTCAGGGAGCTGATGACTATAATGTTTACATCAACAATATAGCTTCAAATGCCTCCTTCTGTGAACTACCTTTGCAGCTCTTATGATTATATCTAAAGCAGCTGAGAAGTCTGGAGACAAGTATATGACACAAACAAATAAATACATTTTATGTAGATCAGACTACAGATATGGGTTAATTAAATTGCTAGAAATCAAATAAGTTGATTCTTGTTACAGACATTTTTTTATTCTGAACGTATATCCAAACAAATGTTTGGACGAGCCTATCAAAATATGTTAATGTGGTCTTGTGTAAAAATATGCAAATTACAAGGAAGAGGCACCAATATAGGTGCTTAATTCAACACTATGTATGATAGACTAAATGCTAAAAAGCGTATGGATTAAATGATGGCTATTATTGCTGAATGTGATTGATAACTTGCTGTCACATTGATTTTATACACCATAACAGTAATATTTGACTGTTACTGCACTGTTGCTGGATAACCTCACATGCATAATGGCACGTTTCACATTTAATGGAGGCACAAACCTAGCATGCATGGAAACCCAGGGACACCTTGCCGGGATGGCCTCCATAATGGTATTTTTCCAATTCTCAAAAGGCATGAAGAAATAGCTTGGCCCCCACCATTGTTGGAGGGACCCATTTTGTGACAGCCCAGGACACATCTGCTATATAGGGTACTACGTGTGTCCACTTATAATCAACGCATGTATGGGATTTTAGATTTTAAATGCAATGTCCCTTAAACAATAATACAAAAAAGTCAAACACTGTCCAGCACTTCCAATGTACTCACGTGCAAGCTGCAGGGGCCTGCTTACCGCAAATGTAAATGTATAAAAAAGAAACAACAGCACTGTGGATTTTGCTTCAAAATCTTTTTTATTCCATCAAGGAAGAAACAAATGTAGACCACGTTTCGGGCCCACTGCCCTTATTCATGTCATACCAGTTAATAGCATGCATACACACCTTTATACACTCTACCAGGTGGTTAATTAGCATATTCATTAGTATTCTTAATCACCTACACAGGTAAAATTCATGTGCTATAACACCCCCTAGTGGCTCTCATTAAAAAATGAAAACATAAATATATATACCATATAAAAACATATATATGTACACAAAAAAAGGCAAGAATAACTACTAAAACAAATTCCATTCCATATCTCTATTCATACCTCTAGGATACATAGGGGCATATTTATCAAGCTCCAAATGGAGCTTGATGCCCTGTGTCACAAAGACCGCTGCTCCATAACCTGTCCGCCTGCTCTGAGCAGGCGGACAGACATTGCCGGAAATCAACCTGATCGAGTACAATCGGGTTGATTGACACCCCCCTGCTGGCGGCCTATTGGCCTCGAGACTGCAGGGAGCGGCGTTGCACCAGCAGCTCTTGTGAGCTGCTGGTGCAATGCTGAATATGGCTAGCGTATTGCTCGCCGTATTCAGCGAGGTCTGTTGGACCTGATCCGCACTGTCGGATCAGGTCAGACAGACCTTGATAAATAGGGGCCATAGAATCTAATCTATATATCCAATATACTTCACGTTTCTTAAGATACAATTCTCTATTACCTCCTCTTCTTAAAGGGACCACATGTTCTATCACTTGAAATCTTAGTTGCGAGACAGAATGTGTGTGTACATATATATGTTTTTATATGGTATATATATTTATGTTTTCATTTTTTAATGAGAACCACTAGGGGGTGTTATAGCACATGAATTTTACCTGTGTAGGTGATTAAGAATACTAATCCACAGTGCTGCTGTTTCTTTTTTATACACTTAAACAATAATACAACATTTAGAAAACCTACATTTTACTAGTAGTTTATTAAATTATAGTTTTACCCATTTATAAATATTATATATTGTATGGTTTATTATTAATCTCTTTTAGTTTTGTTGATTCTTTGTCAGCAATAGAGAAGATTTACTATGAAATTAAAGAAAGCACCAGCTGTTCTTTTTTATAATTTCTTTCAAGTGCAGCTTTTTGTAATCTAAAGCATTCCATAGATATTTAAAACAATTTGTTAAAACAAATAGAAGGTGTTTACTGAACCTCTTCCATTCTGCAGATTTTACCTCGCTTCCTTCTTGTGGGATATATGAATATAAGTAAAGAAAACCTATTTTGAAGGTGATAAAAAATGTGATGATCAGAGCAATTTCTTGATTTAATATTTTAAGTAAATCAGTAAACAGTATTTTGGATTAGTTGTTGGAGCTGTGATTAACAAATGGTAACACACTATTAATCATTATTGATGCCACTGTTTTACTACCTGTTATGTTTTAATGCCATTAAAAAATGTAAAAATAAATAGGGGATATTGTGTGTGTGTGTGTGTAAGTAAATGGAAACCGTTGGATTGGGGGTATTGCTCATAAGAGATATTACAATCTAAGTGACGACTGAAAAAGACAAATTATTGCATGTTATTAGTGAAATGCATTCCAGATCTGTTGGTTTTAATCAGAATTTTGTAAGCAAACTGCAGGGTAGGATGTTGGGCTAGGGGCATAATTTTTCATAGGCCAACTAGGCCTGTACCTAGATTAGCAGTATTTAGGTGGACAATTTTATGTCATATTGGCTTCCTTTTCCTGTGATCTACAATTATTTTATTAAAATTATTACAAATCAGTGATTGTCTAGTGGGGTTTCTTTACCTCTCATTGCAAACTTGTTTTCCAGCTGAGAGAAATATTTCAGGCAAATAAAACAATAAAAATGTTTAGGGACTCGGGAGCAGGGTCTTTGTTTGGCAGCTGACTTACTTGTGCCTAGGCCAGCTTTACGATGAGAAACTTTTGTTTAATGCAGGGATTACGTTTATCTTTGTGTCTTTATGACTGCTTGTGTCTGATAGGCTACGTATTGTATTTCAGAGTGGGCATAAACTTTTTTTGAGTGAAATGGGAATTAAATAATTTAAGAAAAGAATACAATTTGCTCCTAAGGATATCAAAATTCCATGAAATGTGAGTTAGCTTGATAAACTTGAGGAAGTTGTTAAAAAAAAGATGTGTGTATTTGTGTGTGTGTGTATATATATATATATATATATATATATATATATATATATATATATACAAATATGTATATACACCGTATGTCCTATTATCCAAAGAAAAAAAATGTCTATGATATTGATAATCTCTTGCACTCCCTTATTCGCTGCGTGCACAGCCCAGCCCCATAATATACCTTTAATTGTGTGGAGAAATGTCGGTTATCACTTCCATGGTTCTTCCCAGAAATATCTTTTATCAAGCCATCAGTCACACTGTGTCTTTAATTCAGAAAAAAATCACCAGCTCGTTCTATCGGTTTAAGAAGGGAAGAGGTACTAAGCTGTCACTCAGCTTCCGCTTATACCAGGACTTTGCTTGGCTGTGTGGATACCTTATTGCCTTTTCTCAGATTCCTCTGTCCTCATTCTTGGTGATTTCAACATCCCTCTTGACAATCCCACTGCCTCCTCTGCAAAACAACTTCTGCAGCTCACTTCCTCTTTCGGTTTGTCACAATGGACTGACTCTCCCACTCACAAAGATGGTCACTCCCTTGATCTGATCTTTAGCTATCGATGCACTATTTCAAACTTCACAAATTCTCCTTTTCCCCTTTCTGACCACCATCTTCTCACTTGCAACATCTCATCCCTCCCTACAACTCTCACTTTTCTTACTCCTCACACCAAACTTCTCAGAACCATTATGTCATTAGATCAGCAACAGCTTGCTAATTACCTCCAGCCTCTTCTCTCATCCATCTCCTCCTTATCCGGCCCTGAATAATCTATCTGCCACTATAATTCCCCCCTTACATCGGCCCTTGACAATCTGTCTCCTCTTACCATAGCTTGGAAATAAAACTCATCTTCAGCCCTGGCATACTCCTCTGACACGGTACCTACCCAGATGTTCCCGTACTGCTGAGCGGTACTGGAGAAAATCTCGGAGTTCAGCTGATTTCCTGATTTTTCATTTTGAACTCCTACTATTTTGCCCTTAATCTCTAAAAGCAACATTACTTCTCTACTCTTATCTCTACTCTTTCTTCAAAGCCAAAACGTCTGTTCTCCATTTTTAATACTCTTATCCGCCCACCCCCACCCCCTAATACAATTTCTCTGTCAGCTCAAGACTTTACCAGTGACTTCAATAGCAAAATTGACTCCATCAGAAAGGAAATCAGCTCTCAACATACTTCAATTCTCTCACCCCCTCAAATGCTTGCAATCAACCACAACCCACATAGCCATACATTTAGCTTTCCCTCCTGTTACTGCGGAAGAAGTTTCTGAACTTATATTGTGCTCTCCCCTCACTACCTGTCCCCTTGATCCTATTATTATTATTATCATCATTAATTTGTATAGCGCCGCCAAATTCCGTAGTGCTGGGTACAGTGATAGAGGTAAAGGGGGGTAGTTATCAAGCCGTCTACTTTTCTGACTTCGCCGGCCTAATACGCCCGCCTAAGCTCGCCTACCTTCGCCGCCGCGGACCTGAAAAAATACGCCTAAGTTATCAAATAAAGCTGTCAAAAAGCCGCGGGGCGATGAGCAGCGGACTGTGACAGTTATCACTCATCCGATCTCGCTGCCCTTCGGCTTTTTCCCAGCTTTATTGCTAGCCTGTCACTAAGCACTCACACTAAACTGCACTGTTCTACCCCCTATAGCGGGGCCCCCGGAGCCCCCCGCAACTAAATAAAGTTACTAACCCCTAAACCGCCGCTCCTAGACCCCGCCGCAACTCTTATAAATGTATTAACCCCTAAACCGCCGCTCCTAGACCCTGCCGCAACTCTTATAAATGTATTAACCCCTAAACCGCCGCTCCCGGACACCGCTGCCACCTACAGTATACCTAGTAACCCCTATCCTGCCCCCCCTACACCGTCGCCCTCTATTATAAAATTATTAACCCCTATCCTGCTGATCACGCACCTCTCCGCAACTAAATAAATAGTTTACCCTCAAACCGCCGCTCTATGAACCCGCCGCAACCTATATTAAACCTATTAACCCCTATCCTGCCCCCCCTACACCGTCGCCACCTATAATACATTTATTAACCCCTATCCTGCCCCCCACTATGCCGCCGCCACTGTAATAAAATTATTAACCCCTAAACCTAAGTCTAACCCTAACCCTAACGCCCCCCTAACTTAAATATTAATTGAATAAATCTAAATAAATTAACTCTTAATAACTAAATGAATCCTATTTAAAACTAAATACTTACCTTTAAAATAAACCCTAATATAGCTACAATATAAATAATAATTATATTCTAGCTATCTTAGGATTTATATTTATTTTACAGGTAACTTTCAATTTATTTTAACCATGTACAATACTATTTAATAGCTTACCTAGCTAAAATAAAGAGAAATGTACCTGTGAAATAAATCCTAACTTAAGTTACAATTACACCTAACACTACACTATACTTTAATAAATTATTCCTATTTAAAAATAAATACTTACCTGTAAAATAAACCCTAAGATAGCTACAATATAATTAATAATTATATTATAGCTATCTTAGGATTTATATTTATTTTACAGGTAACTTTGTATTTATTTTAGCTAGTTAGAATAGTTATTAAATAGTTATTAACTATTTAATAACTACCTAGCTAAAAGAAATACAAAATTACCTGTAAAATAAATCCTAACTTAAGTTACAATTAAACCTAATACTACACTATCATTTAATTAATTAAATAAACTACCTACAAATAACTACAATTAAATACAATTACATAAACTAACTAAAGTACAAAAAATAAAAAAAGCTAAGTTACAAAAAATAAAAAAATAAGTTACAAACATGTTAAAAATATTACAACAATTTTAAGCTACTTACACCTAATCTAAGCCCCCTAATAAAATAACAAACCCCCTCAAAATAAAAAAATGCCCTACCCTATTCTAAATTAAATACATTTCAAAGCTCTTTTACCTTACCAGCCCTTAACAGGGCCATTTGTGGGGGCATGCCCCAAAGAAAACAGCTCTTTTGCCTGTAAAAAAAAAATACAACCCCCCCCAACATTAAAACCCACCACCCACATACCCCTAATCTAACCCAAACCCCCCTTACAAAAACCTAACACTAATCCCCTGAAGATCATCCTACCTTGAGTCGTCTTCACTCAGCCGAGCCACCGATGGAACTGAAGAGGACATCCGGAGCGGAAGAAGTTAATCCTCCAAGCGGCGCTGAAGAAATCTTCCATCCGATGAAGTCATCATCCAGGCGGCGCTGAAGAAAAGTCTTCGATCTGGCCGATGTCATCTTCAAAGAGGCGCTGAAGAGGTCTTCTATCCGGGCGAAGTCATCTTCCAAGCCGGGTCTTGAATCTTCCTTCCGCCGACACGGAACCACCTTCTTCACCGACGGACTACGACGAATGACGGCTCCTTTAAGGGACGTCATCCAAGATGGCGTCCCCTCAATTCCGATTGGCTGATAGGATTCTATCAGCCAATCGGAATTAAGGTAGGAAAATCTGATTGGCTGATTCCATCAGCCAATCAGATTCAAGTTCAATCCGATTGGCTGATCCAATCAGCCAATCAGATTGAGCTCGCATTCTATTGGCTGATCGGAACAGCCAATAGAATGCGAGCTCAATCTGATTGGCTGATTCCATCAGCCAATCAGATTTTTCCTACCTTAATTCCGATTGGCTGATAGAATCCTATCAGCCAATCGGAATTGAGGGGACGCCATCTTGGATGACGTCCCTTAAAGGAGCCGTCATTCATCGTAGTCCGTCGGTGAAGAAGGTGGTTCCGCGTCGGCGGAAGGAAGATTCAAGACCCGGCTTGGAAGATGACTTCGCCCGGATAGAAGACCTCTTCAGCGCCTCTTTGAAGATGACATCGGCCGGATCGAAGACTTCTTCAGCGCCGCCTGGATGATGACTTCATCGGATGGAAGATTTCTTCAGCGCCGCTTGGAGGATTAACTTCTTCCTCTCCGGATGTCCTCTTCAGTTCCATCGGTGGCTCAGCTGAGTGAAGACGACTCAAGGTAGGATGATCTTCAGGGGATTAGTGTTAGGTTTTTGTAAGGGGGGTTTGGGTTAGATTATGGGGTATGTGGGTGGTGGGTTTTAATGTTGGGGGGGGGTTGTATTTTTCTTTTACAGGCAAAAGAGCTGAACTTTTTGGGGCATGCCCCCACAAATGGCCCTTTTAAGGGCTGGTAAGGTAAAAGAGCTTTGAAATTTATTTAATTTAGAATAGGGTAGGGATTTTTTTTTATTTTGGGGGGTTTGTTATTTTATTAGGGGGCTTAGATTAGGTGTAATTAGCTTAAAATTGTTGTAATATTTTTAACATGTTTGTAACTTATTTTTTTATTTTTTGTAACTTAGCTTTTTTTATTTTTTGTACTTTAGTTAGTTTATGTAATTGTATTTAATTGTAGTTATTTGTAGGTAGTTTATTTAGTTAATTTAATGATAGTGTAGTATTAGGTTTAATTGTAACTTAGGTTAGGATTTATTTTACAGGTAATTTTGTATTTCTTTTAGCTAGGTAGTTATTAAATAGTTAATAACTATTTAATAACTATTCTAACTAGCTAAAATAAATACAAAGTTACCTGTAAAATAAATATAAATCCTAAGATAGCTAGAATATAATTATTAATTATATTGTAGCTATCTTAGGGTTTATTTTACAGGTAAGTATTTATTTTTAAATAGGAATAATTTATTAAAGTATAGTGTAGTGTTAGGTGTAATTGTAACTTAGGTTAGGATTTATTTCACAGGTACATTTCTCTTTATTTTAGCTAGGTAAGCTATTAAATAGTTAATAACTATTTAATAGTTATTGTACATGGTTAAAATAAATTGAAAGTTACCTGTAAAATAAATATAAATCCTAAGATAGCTAGAATATAATTATTATTTATATTGTAGCTATATTAGGGTTTATTTTAAAGGTAAGTATTTAGTTTTAAATAGGATTCATTTAGTTAATAAGAGTTAATTTATTTAGATTTATTTAATTAATATTTAAGTTAGGGGGGCGTTAGGGTTAGACTTAGGTTTAGGGGTTAATAATTTTATTACAGTGGCGGCGGCGTAGTGGGGGGCAGGATAGGGGTTAATAAATTTATTATAGGTGGCGCCGGTGTAGGGGGGGCAGATTAGGGGTTAATAAATTTATTATAGGTGGCGACGGTGTAGGGGGGGCAGGATAGGGGTTAATACATCTAATATAGGTGGCGACGGTGTAGGGGGGGCAGGATAGGGGTTAATACATTTAATATAGGTTGCGGCGGGTTCAGGGAGCGGCGGTTTAGGGGTTAATACATTTATTATAGTTGCGGTGGGCTCCGGGAGCGGCGGTTTAGGGGTTAATATGTATAGAGTAGCTTGCGGTGGGCTCCGGGAGCGACGGTTTAGGGGGTAATAACTTTATTTAGTTGCGGCGGTGTAGGGGGGCAGATTAGGGGTGTTTAGACTCGGGGTACATGTTAGGGTGTTAGGTGTAGACAGCTCCCATAGGAATCAATGGGATGTCTGTCAGCAGCGAACTTGTACTTTCGCTATGGTCAGACTCCCATTGATTCCTATGGGATCCGCCGCTTCCAGGGGTGAGCGTACCTGCTAGTTTTTTGATAACTAGCAAAAGTAGTGAGAATGTGCCGCACTTGTGTGCGGAACATCTGGAGTGACGTAAGAATCGATCTGTGTCAGACGGAGTCCGGCGGATCGATGCTTACGTCACAAAATTCTACTTTTGCCGGTCTCGAGCCTTTGATAACTAAGGCGTATCAGCCTCGCCACAAATACGCTGCAGAATTCCAGCGTATTTGAGGTTGACGGCTTGATAACTACCCCCCATACAATGACAAGGATTTGTGATAAAATACAAAACTAAACAAATCTTGTACAGGAGGAAGAGGGCCCTGCTCAGGAGAGCTCACAGTCTACAGGTTTAGGGTGCAGAGGCATAAAGTTGGGGGTAGCTTGTCACATCAGTTGTAGTTGCAGCAGTTAGTCAGGCAGTTCATGTATTAGTTTGGTTAGGATGAGAGATGGAGGAGAGATGGTAAGCCTCTCTGAATAGGTGGGTTTTCAAGGAAGGTCTGAAGCTATACAAGGTTGGAGACAGTCTTATGGAGCGGGGAAGAGAGTTCCAGAGGAAGAGAGCAGCAAGTGCAAAGTCTTGGAGATGGGAGTGGGACATATAGATAACAGGAGTGTAGAGACGTAGGCCAGAGGTTCATCGAACAGGATGGGATGGGGAATATTTCTCGATGAGATAGGAAATATAGTAGGGAGTTAGACTGTTGAGTGCTTTGTAATTAAGGGTTAATACTTTAAATTGTATTCTAGAGTGTATGGGGAGCCAGTGTAGAGACTGGCAGAGCGAAGCAGCTGATGTAGATCGGCGACTTAGGTGGATGAGTCTAGCAGAAGCATTCATAGTATATTGGAGGGAGGAGAGGCAGTGTTTTGGAAGGCCATTTAGAAGTAGATTGCAATAATCAATTTGTGACAAAATGAGGGAATGGATAAGTATTTTTGTAGTTTTTTGAGTAAGAAAGGGACAAATTCTGGAAATTTTGTGTGTGAACAGCAGGATTTGATAAGCACTTGTATATGTGGGTTGGATGTGAGTTCTGAGTCAAGTGTAACCCCAAGGCAGCGGACCTGGGGTGAGGTGTTGAGAATAGAGTCTCCAACCATCAGAGAAATGCCAGGTGTTGGATGTCTCGAAGAGGGGGGAATAAGAAGCAGCTCAGTTTTGGATAGATTTAATTGGAGGTAGTGTGAAGACATCCAAGAGGAAATTGCAGAGAGGCAGTTGGAAATCTGGTTAAGTAAAGAGGGAGAGAAATCAGGAGAGGACAGATAAATTTGGGTATCATCAGCATATAAGTGGTACTGGAATCCAAAGGAGGCTGTATAGAGAGAGAAAAACAAGGGACCCAAGACAGAGCCTTGCGGTACTCCAACTGAGGGAGGCATAGGATCACAAGATATGTTGTTAAAGGAAGCTGAAAATTAACATTTTGAGATATATGAGGCAAACCAGGAGAGGGCTGTGTCTTGGATGCCAATTGAATGTAGTATTTTTAGGAGGAGAGGATGGTCAACTGTGTCAAAGGTAGTGGACAGGTCAAGAAGAATTAGTAAGGAGTAGGGGCCTTTTGCTTTAGCTGATAAAAGGTCATTTGTTAGTAAGGGCGGTTTCTGTTGAGTGTTTAGGGCAGAAAACCTGATTGTAGTGGATCAAGTAAGGAGTTAGTTGTGAGAAATGGAGTTAGCTGATTATAGACCAGTCATTCCAATAATTTTGAAGGAAAGGGAAGTAATGAGACCGGTCAATAGTTAGAAGGGGTGGAAGGGTCAAGGATTGGTATGATTGATGCATGAGTTAGGGTAAGGGTTAGTAAAGCAGAGAGAGGGGGAAGAAATTGTAAAGGAATAGGGTCAAGTGGGCAGGTTGTGAGATGAGACAAGGATAGGAGTACAGAGACTTCTTCCTCTGTTACAGGAGGGAAGTAGCATAATGTTTTGTTAATAGAAGGTGTAGGTCGGATTGCTGGGTTTGATGGGTGTGAGGTGCAGATATCTTTTCTAATGGTGTTAATTTTATTTTTGAAGTGACCAGCAATAATCTGAGCAGTGAGGTTGGTAGTGGGCGGGGGTGCAGGTGGAGGTAGAAGGGAGTTAAAGGTTGAGAACAGCTTTCTGGGGTTGGATGCGTGAGATGATGCAAGGGAGGAAAAATAGACTTGTTTGGCCAGGCTGAGCGCAGAGTTGTAGGACTTAAGGATGAATTTATAATGACGGAAATCAGCACAGGTGCGTGATTTCCTCCACTGCAGTTCAGCAGCCCATGGATGTCACTGAATATATCTGGTCTGTTTGGTGTGATTGATGTACAAGTGATTGATGTACATTGAAGAGTGGAGGCTGCAGCTTTGTCAAGTGTTGATTTTAGTGCAGAATTATACTGTAAAGCCATGAGGTTTGGGCAAGAGAGGGATTAAATGTTGGAGTGCAGAGGATTCAGTTGAGTGGAAAGTCTGTGAGATCTAAGTAATTTAAATTCCTGTAAGATAGCAGCTTTTTGGTGGCTTGCAAAGATGTAGTAGCTAGAGTAAGAGAGAAAGTAGATGGTGGAAAGGGGAAGTTAAGTAAGTTGGAAATGGCACAGAGATTAGTGAAGACTAAGTCTATGGAGTTGCCTCCCCATGGGTTGGAGATGTTGTCCACTGGGACGGGCCAAAAGAGGTGGTAAGGGATAAATGTTTAGAGGCAGCAGGCATGTTAGGATTATCAACAGGTATGTTGGAGTCCCCTAAGATGAGATAATGAACATTACAAGAGAGAAAACCCTATCTCCTCACAGCTACTCCCCTCCCTCTCGTCTACCCTTACCCCTTGTACTTACACACATTTTCAACCTCTCCCTCAGCACTGGTACATTTCCTTCATCTCTGAAACATGCACTGGTCACACCTATCCTCAAAAAACCTTATCTTGATCCAACCTCCCCATCCAACTCCTGCCCTTTTTCCCTACTCCCTCTTGCATGCCTATCCCACTTCTTTACATTAAACTCCATCCTTGACCCAATGCAATCTGGATTCCGTCCCCATCACTCCACAGAGACAGCAACCGTTAAGGTTACCAACGACCTACTTACAGCAAAATCAAAAGGCCACTTCTCTCTGCTTACCCTCCTTGATCTGTCCGCAGCCTTTGATACTGTTGACCAGCCTCATTTGCTCCAAACCCTCCAATCCTTTGGCATTTGTGACACAGCTCTCTCATGGTTCTCTTCCTACCTGTCAAACCGTACCTTTAGTGTAGCCTTCTCTGGGGCCTCCTCTGCCCCATCACCACTTTCTGTTAGGGTACTGCAAGGCTCTGTCCTCGTTCCCCTTCTCTTCCCAATCTACACGTCATTATTAGGTTCCCTAATAAAGTCCCATGGGTTTCAATATCATTTCTACACGTCATCATTAGGTTCCCTAATAAAGTCCCACGGGTTCCAATATCATTTGTATGCTGATGACACCCAAATCTACTTCTCTGCACCAGACCTATCTCCTTCTTTGCTAACCTGTGTCACTAACTGTCTTTCTCACATCTCTTCCTGGATGTCCTCTCACTACCTCAAGCTAAATCTCTCCAAAACTGAGCTCCTTATTTTCCCCCATTCTTCCAAAATCTTCACCCCAATCTCTCTGTAACTGTCGACAACTCCATCATTAACCCTACCCCCATGGCTGAGGTCTTGGGGTCACACTTGACTCAGATCTTTCTTTCACTCCTCACATTCAGTCTTTGGCTAAATCTTGCTACTTTCACCTTAAAAAAAATCTCTAAAATTAGACATTTCCTTACACAAGACACAACTAAGATTTTAATCCACTCTCTCATCCTTTTCTGCCTTGATTACTGCAACTCTGTCCTCTCTGGTCTCCCCAGCTGCTGCCTAGCTCCTTTACAATCCATAATGAATGCCTCTGCCAGCTCATCTTCCTTACACATCACTCTACATCTGCTGCATCTCAATGCCAATCCCTTCACTGGCTTCCTATTGCCTCCAGGATTAAACACAAAATTCTCACTCTGACATACAAAGCCCTCAACTGCACTGCTCCCCCTATATCTCAGACCTTGTCTCCAGATACTCTCCCTCCCATCCCCTTCACTGTGCTCATGACCTCCTACTCTCCTCCTCTCTTGTTACTTTCTCACACTCCCATTTACAGGACTTCTCCAGACTGGCTCCCATCTTGTGGACTTCTCTGCCTCACTCCACAAGACTCTCTCCTAGTTTTGAAAGCTTCAAGCACTCCCTAAAGACTGTACTGTTCAGTGATGCTAGCGCTGTGAAATCTGTTGGCGCTTTACAAATAACCAATAATAATAATAATGCATACAACCTGCACTAACCTTTCTTTATACCAGTTCCTCTCCTCAATTGCTTGAACCCCCTTAGCATGTAAGTCTAAGAGCTCAGCTGTTTGTAGATCACCTTCTTTAGATCTGACAACAACAGTGTGACTCTTGGCAGGGCACTCTACCCGTCTGATCCCTATAAATGTTCCTTGTATTCCGCCTATGCTTATAGCGATGTGCTGGCGCTCTACAAATAACCGATAATAAAAAATAATAATAATAATAGTAACTTTATATCTTTATAAAAAGAAGGATACAATTTGATAAATGTGTTGTAAACTTTATTTGATGGTGCATAGAAACCAGATTTCCTTTTTAGCTTACTTTTGGATATCACTGGCATATGAGATTAATTTATTGTAATAGTTCTGAACCTACTACCTTCCATCTTCAGATCATTTCCCCTTTTTCTGGTATTGCGATTTTTTGTGATCAATTATTTAACCTTTGGTTTATTTAACCCTTAAATACTTGAAGCTTTGAGTTAAAAATGTGCATTTATTTTGCATAAATAATCCAAATAATTAATGAATTTTTAAACTAATCAACTTATTAATCAATCAATGGAAATTAATTTGTTAATTCATATTTACCTAGATTACGGGTTTTGCGCTATAGAGGGTGCTAAATTAATGAAACAAAAGTTGCGTTATTTCACCCTCCATAGTGCTGCCATTACGAGTTTCTGAAAAGCCTCCTTGTGCGTGCGATATGGTGGCGTTAAGCTACATACCACACAAAATCCAAAGGCTGAATTTACGTGCTTGTGCACGCTTTCCCCATAGATATCAATGGGGAGGGAGTGTTAGAAAAAAAAACACCTGAAGCGCAGAAGGAAAAGCTCCGTAATGCAACCCCATTGATGTCTATAGGGAAAAAGTTATGTTTAAACCTAACACCATAACATAAACCCTGAGTCTTAACGCCCCCCCATCACCGACACCAAAATAAAGTTATTAACCCCTAATCTGCCACTCCTGACATCGCCGCCACTAATAAAAGTTATTAACCCCTATTCCACCGCTCCCCCGGCATCGCTACAACTAATAAAAGTAACCCCTATTCCACTGCTCATTAACATAGCCACCACTAATAAAAGTTATTAACCCTTATTCCACCGCTCCCCAACAACATTGCCACTATAATGCATTTCTTAACCCCTAAATCTCTGGCCCATATCACCGCCACCAAATAAACCTATTAACCCCTAAACAGCCTGCACCCCACATCACAAATAACTAAATTAAACTATTAACCCCTAAACCTAACAGCCCCTTAACTTTATACTAAAATTGCAATATCCCTATCATAAAATAAATAAAAACCAATGCGCATGCGCAACTCAATACGCTATTTGCACATCTAAATACCTGTACCCATTAGCAGCCTCACTGTTTTAGTTGCGCAAATAGTGTATTGAGTTGCGCATGCGCAGTTTTACTTCCAGACAGAGTTACAAGCACAGGAGCGTGCTGTGAGTAAAATCCATGGGGCGCATGGTGAGGCTCCTATTGGCTGAAAGAGATGCCAATCAAATACCACAATCAGAAAATATCTGACAGGGGCTGCATTGAATCAGGTAATGGAGCCTGATTTTTAGAAGTTTAATTGAGTTTTGAAAAAAATAAGCACATCAATATGCTAGTAATGACAAGAGCTTTCAGAATATGTAAAGTTTTGGAGGCAAATTTACTATCACTTTAAAATTTTTTAGTAGTGTTAGTTTTTTTTAACATTTAATTTAGTTTTTTTTATTTGATAGTTATTTTAATTTTAGTATAATAGTTTACTATAATAGTTATGTTAGGTTAATTGTTAGTTTAAACTTATGTTTTTTAATTTCACAGGTAAGTTTTTATTTATTTTAAGATAGGGATTTTGTAATTTTAATTTAAGTTAGGGGGTGAAATATTTAGGGGTTAATAGTTTAATTTATTAGTGGCAATGTTGGCGGGCTGGCGGTTTAGGGGTTAATCGGTTTATTTAGTAGTGGCAATGTGGGGGGCTGGTGGTTTAGGGGTTAATAGGTTTAGTTAGTGGCGGTAGTGTTGGGGAGTGGCAGAATAGGGGTTAATAACTTTAATATAGTGGCAGGGATGTGGACGGGTGACAGATTAGCGGTTAATACGTTTTAAATAGTGTTTGCGATGCGGGAGGGTGGAGGTTTAGGGGTTAATATATAGTTTAGGGTGTTAGTGTACTTTGAAACAGTTTAGTTATGAGTTTTGTGAAACATTTTGTGGCACAAATTTCATAACTACTGCTCTCATATGGCGATATGGATCGTGTCGGTATATGCTGTAACGCAATGATTTTAGCCTCACCGCACAACCTGTAATACCGCTGCTAATAGTGCGCTGCTGTACCGAAACGACTCGCAATAGCTTTGTTGCGGCTTTTATGCTGAAATTGCCATTTTTCAGCATTAAAACCGTAACACAAAACTCGTAATCTAGATGTAAATGAATAATCAGATAGTATTACATGTGATTGTCCTTTATTATTACATTTGATTATCCTTTTAATTAATTAACACATGAATCAAGGAGCTGTTGATTATCTAATTAGTTAAAAGTGCTATTTTTAATTTGTTATTAAAGTGATGGTAAACGGAAGCTATACACTCAACAATATTAGTAAAAAAATAAATAAAAAATAAAGGGTACTTCCTCTGAAAAAAAATCTATGTAGACACTAAAATATATAAATAATCACTGTTTCATTTTCTAATACGTTCCACCATTCCTCCACCCGCAACACATAGTCTATTTCAGTGTAAAATGAGGAATTACACTGTAGCCAATCACATTGCGCCCCCTTTAGCTACAGTGTGATTCTTCATTTTACACTGAAATAGACTATGAGTTGTGGGAGAAGGAATGACGGAACATATAAGAAAATTAAACTGTGATTAGTTATATATTTTATTGTCTACATTGATTTTAATCAATGAAAGGGCCCTTCATTTACTTTTTTTTTTTACCAATATTGTTGAGGGTAGAGCTAAACTTTATCATCACTTTAAGATCATTTGTCTGAAAACAAATGCATGTGTCTAATTTCTGTCATCACTTTTTGGCATTCTTTCATTTAAGTTATACATATTAAAGTCATGAATGCTTTCCTTGTAAGTTTTTATAAAAGTTTCCCGTTGATTTAGATCTTTGTAGATGCATTCTACAGAATTGTATGCAATAGTACACTGTCCCTTTAAGTCAAGACATGATTGGGTTAGATACTGATATCTTTGTAATGCATTTAGATGCCATGCATTTAATGATGATATACTTGCCATGCAGTCATATCTTACTTTTCTTTCTTTCTTTCTTTCTTTCTTTCTTTCTTTCTTTCTTTCCTCTTTTCTATGAAAGCAAAACTTTATCATTTGCTAACATTGATGTTTTCGTACTTTTCTGACATATGTTGCTACTATCTATTATCTATGATCTTTATAATATTTTTCATCAAAAGAAGCATTCATCATGAGATCTTTCCCTAATGGCCTCACTTACCCATCACAGAACTGGGACAGAAAATAAGTAATTCTAAGACTTTTTCTTCTGTGATGCTTTAAATTGATTTGACTGGCAAAGATCTCTGGAGGTATAGCATTCTGTTTGTTCTTATGCAGGGTTATTATTTGCTCAATGTACTTTCTATATACTGGACAGATTTAAATAAGATTTTTTTTTTTAATATTTCAGAGCCAAAATATTGTATCATGTTGTGTTTTGTCAGAAAATAATTGGCAAAAGGGATATTGTATACAGGGTTGTATTCAATATGCAGAGACACAGTTAACAGAAAAAAATTCTTTACATAACTGTAAAATACATTTAGTGAGGAGAGATTCATAAGTAGACTAAAGATGTTTATTTATTAGTCAGATGCAAGTTTATTCTCTGAGGAATACAGCGACCATCAATAAAGCATAAGACAAACTGTAAGTCAATTACAAAATAGACAGTTCAAGGAATATATTATGGATGGCCTGTATAAGATCTGCCAGTTAATGAGAACATCAGCAGTATAGTATATAAAATCTCAAGCACCTGAAAACCAGAGCCGGTAGCTTAGCTAAATATAATTCATAAATATTGTTTTATTCTATACTTACTGTTTAGCTGTATTAGGTCAATTCAAATATATTGCATCAAAAGTTGTTAGGTACTTCTTTAAAGAAACTTTGTTTCTCTACATTAGCTAGTATTTAATAAAGTATATGCACTTGAGGAATGCATATATATGAAGTGTCTGCACAAAGTATTATAGATTAAAAGCTTTTCTCAGCTATAAAATGCTCATATAAAATAGATATTGCTTATGCTTAATTTATAATGCTGCATGATATGATCCTTAGCAAACAGTCACTTGTCCCTTTAAGTACTTATTGTGACTTCATGAATGTTTAATATACAATCTTACAGGTAAAGGTTATTGTTAACGCTATGGGGCCCATTTATCAAGCTCTGGATGGAGCTTGAGGGCCCGTGTTTCTGGCGAACAGCAGTTATGAAGCAACGGTCTAAAGACTGCTGCTCCATAACCTGTCCGCCTGCTCTGAGCAGGCAGACAGACATTGCCGCAATTCAACCCGATCGAGTACGATCAGGTTGATTGATACCTCCCTGCTGGCGCGTGAATCTGCAGGGGGAGGCGTTGCACCAGCAGCTCACAAGAGCTGCTGATGCAATGCTGAATACGGAGAGCGTAATGCTCTCCGCATTCAGCGAGATCTTGCGGACCTGATCCGCACTGTCGGATCAGGTCCACCAGACCTTTGATAAATATCCCCCTATGTATGCAAACCTAACCTAAATCTAAATTATTACTGAAGAATCAACTTTTATGAAAATATGAGGAAAGAGCTTTGAGCTTACTTTAATTGTTTTCATATACAATATAATAGATACATACAAATGTTGAATTGTTTAATAAATTAAAAAGATAACCATCTGTGATGAAACCAGTACTCAATGTATTGATAAAAAATTGCTGAAATCCGCAGCCTACATTTTATGTTTAGGTAGATTTCAGAAGACCAGTTTAGAAGGTCAATTTAGGGCTAGATTAGAAGTGGAGTGTTATTTAGAGCTCCTGCTCAAGAAGAACACCTCTAGAATTAATATTTTTGCATTCGTTGGTAAGGGTGCGTATTACAAGTTGAAAGTAAAACTTTTGCGCGTGAGCAAATCTTGACGCGTCGTAACTTCAGGACCTCGGATATTGCAATTGCTATCCTTTTCTCACAGCAGACTTCAAAGGAGATTGCAGAAGAAAAAAACTGTCCTGATTCAGGCCTCTTTAACAGGATGGAACGCAATGGCAGGATTAGACATTTTATTCTTATGATTTTGTGTTTAAGTTTCTTTCCTAAGATTTGGAGAGTCCACAACATCATCAATTACTAGTGAAAATATCACTCCTGGCCAGCAGGAGGAGGCAAAGAGCACCACAGCAAAGCTGTTAAGTGTCACTCCCCTACCCATAATCTCCAGTCATTCTCTTTGCCTCTGTCAATGGAGGAGGTGAAGTTTGGTGTCTAAAGAAATTAATTCCTTTTTTGGGTATTTTTCACTGCAAGCAAGGATTTGGGGTTTAGCTTAGTCCACGTTAATCTTTTCAGTAGAGTAGTGGTTGCTTTTAAGCAGTTAGGAAGTTGTGAGGTAGTCATTGCTTTGTTGCTAACGTATTACTGCCCTAGCTATAGAAAGCCAGAGTTGGCTACTCTGTTCTTTCTTTTTTCTACAGGTCTCTGTAAGGAGTATGTTTCCTTTTATGCCTTGTGAGCTCTCTTACTGCCAGACAGCTAGATTGCAGGTAAGTGCTGTTTGTCTTCTAGGTATGGAGACATGCACTTCATGAAGATAAGTTAACTCTATAGTCAGGGGACATTCCTGAAAATGGTTAACTCTACATATTTAATATGGGACTTTATGATCCTTTATGTTGAGGATTGATAAGGGGCAGGTACAGGCACTTATGTATGTGAGGCACGTTATAAGAGGTTAAATCCTTTATTATGGTTTAAACTTTTAGCTCTACTTCTCTTCACTCAAATAATGTGTTCAGAGCTTTTGGAAGGGCATGGTGTTGTTTCACTATACGGCTGTTTATTACACTATTATTAGGAGCGGTAGGGCTGGCAAGGGGATCCGTTTAGTTTTGATAGTTTTTCCCCAGCAGTGGAACGCACGCTATTTGCTGCACAGTTCCTGTTTCAGTGTCGGCTTTGCCGGTCACGAGACCCGCCCTTTTGATTCAGAGAGGAGCAGCGTAATTTTTCCCCTGCATCTCAGTATCGGCTTGGTGTGGATTATTTAGCAAGCTGCATCCCTTGTCAAATTTTGCTTTTGAGTCTCATTGAAATTCTCCTGAAAGTGTGGTAAGGCACCTCAGTATATCTGAGGTGTAGAGGTGACTGTTATAATAGCATATATATATATATATATATATATATATATATATATATATATATATATATATATATATATATATATATAATATAACGCTTTTCGAGGTGTTAGGTTGAAATTTAATGTGATAGTATTGTTTTACATCAAAAATGTTTATTTCTGTGGGGAATTTGTGGTTAAACCTCTGAAGCTATTTCATTTGACAAATGCTTATTATGCCTAGAAGCCCAAATTGTTTTGCCCATGCAATTCTGTGACTCATGTTTAGCTACAAAGCTAAAATGTAAGGATATATTATCGCCCACTGAGCCAAATGTTTCTCAGGATGATGCTGTTCAGGCATTGCCACAGCTTTCTCCTCAAACGTCCCAAGCATCAATGGCATCACATACAGTGCCCTGCGGTTCCTCTCAGCCACCTGCAGAAATGGCTGCTCATGTATCTTCAGCGGTATCTGTGGCATTATCTGCTTTTCCTATGTTAAAGGGAAAACGCAAGAGGAAAATGAGAAATTCAGATAGTATGGTTTCTTTTCCACTTTCTGCTACACAGGTTGCCCTCCCTCATAACTCTGATGAGGAGGATAAGTCGGTAGCCTCGAAGGGTGAAATCTCAGATTCGGACTGTATAATTCCTTTATCTGATACTGAAGAAGTAAACTTCAGATTTAAGCTTAAACATCTTGGTTTACTGTTAAAGGAGGTATTGGCTACTTTCGATGACTCCGATACTTCTGTTGTTGTCAACCCTAAAAAGTCTAGTAAACTTAATAAATACTATGATGTTCCTTCCCCTGTGGAAATGTTTCCTGTTCCAGACCGTGTGACAGAGATTATTTCACAGGAATGGGAGAAGCCAGGGATACCTTTCTCCCCATCTCCCATCTTTAAAAAGATGTTTCCTGTTGCTGACTCCATTAAAGATTCATGGCGCACGGTACCTAAAGTAGAAGGGGCTATTCCTACTCTGGCTAAGAGAACTACAATCACTATAGATGATAGCTGATCCCATGGACAAGAAGCTGGGGGCTTAGTTGAAAAAAGATATATGTTCATCAGTGTCTTCAATGGCAACCTGCAGTCTGTATTGCCACAGTAGCAAGTGCTGCATCTTAGTGGTGCAATGCCTTGTCTGAATCAGTTTTAACAGAGACTCCATTAGAGGAGATCCAGGATAGGATTAAGGCTCTTAAACTAGCCAATTCCTTTATTTCTGATGCTAACATATAAATTATTAAACTGGAAGCCAAGATGTCTGGCTTCACTGTCTTAGCCCGCAGGGCACTTTGGCTAAAATCTTGGTCAGCTGATGTTACCTCTAAATCCAAGCTTCTGGCTCTTCCTTACAAGGGTAAGACCTTGATTGGGCCTGGTCTGGCAGAAATAATTTCTGATATTACGGGTGGAAAGGGGTCTTTTCTACCACAAGACAAGAAGAACAGACCTAAAGGATGTAAAATTAATTTTTGTTCCTTTAATAACTTCAAGGGTCAAAAGTTTTCCTCTTCCAAGCAGGAACAGTCCAAGTCTTTTTGGAAACCCAATCAGTCTTGGAGCAAGGGGAAGCAATCAAAGAGTCTAAGTCAGCATGAAGGGTCTGCCCATGGTCCGGGACCGGATCAAGTGGGGGGCAGACTTTCCCTGTTTTGTCAAGCTTGGATACGAGATGTCTCATATCATTGGGCTATGTTCATAGTATCTCAGGGTTACAAAATAGAATTCAAATCTTTCCCTTCCAGGGGCAAATTCCACCTCTCAAGACTATCTGCAGATCAGGTAAAAAGAGAGGCATTCCTGAACTGTGTTCAGGATCTTTCCTCCCTGGGGGTGATTGTTCCAGTCCCTGTAAGAGATAAGGGTCTAGGATTTTATTAAAAATCTGTTTTTGGTTCCCTTTTGACCCATTTTAGAGCTTAAGTGTCTCAACAAATTTCTCAAAGTACCATCCTTCAAAATGGAAACCATTCGTTCCATTCTTCCTTTGGTCCAAGAGGGTCAGTTCATGATGACCATAGACCTAAATGATGCGTATCTTCATGTTCCCATCCACAGGGATCATCACAAGTTCCTGAGATTTGCCTTTCTAGAGTTTCTAGCTCTTCCTTTTGGCCTTGCCACAGCTCCCAGAATTTTCTCAAAAGGTTCTGGGGGCTCTCTTGGCAGTGATCAGGACTTGGGGAATTGCAGTGGCGCCCTACCTGGATGAAATATTGGTTCAGGTGCCATCTTTTCAACAAGCAAACTCTCATACAGAGATCTTGTTGTCTTTTCTACTTTCTCACGGATGGATTGTCAATCTAGAAAAGTGTTCCCTTGTTCCAGCTACAAGGGTTGTTTTCTTAGGAACCATAATAGATTCCCTATCTATGAACATTTTGTCTGGCAGAGGTCAGAAAATCCCAAATTCTCTCTTCTTGCCTCTCTCTTCAGTCTACTGTTTGACCATCAGTAGCTTCCATGGACATCATTCCCTTTTCTCAATTCCATTTGAGAGCTCTGCAATTATGCATGCTCAGACAATGGAATGGAGACCATTTGGATCTGTCTCAGAGGATAGATCTAGACCAGTTGACAAGAGACTCTTTTCCGTGGCTGTCGCAGGAGCATCTGTCTCAGGGCAAATGCTTCCGGAGACCTTCCTGGGTGATTGTGACCACGGATGCCAGCCTTCTAGGCTGGGGAGCAGTCTGGGATTTACTAAAGGTGCTGGGAGAGTGATTTACAATGCTCTGGTGGCTTGGCCTCAGTTGTCCTTAGCCTGGTTTATCAGGTTTCAGTCGTACAATATCACCTCAGTGACTTACATCAACCACCAGGGAGGAACTCAGAGTTCCTTAGCCATGAAGGAGGTGGCACAGATTATTCAGTGGGCAGAAGCTCACAATTGTTGTCTGTCTGCCATCCACATTCCAGGAGTGGACAACTTGGAAGTGGATTTCCTGAGCAGAGGGACATTTAATCCAGGGGAGTGGGCTCTCCATCATGAGGTGTTCTCCAGGTTAACCCTCAAATGTGGGGTGTTGGAGTTTGATCTGATGATGTCTCAGCAGAACAGCAAACTTCTAAGGTATGGTTTAAGGTCAAGAGATCCACAGGCCGCCCTGATCGATGCTCTGTCGGTTCCTTGGGATTTCGGTCTAGCATACCTGTTTCCTCCATTTGTGCTCCTTCCATGACTCATTGCTTGTATCAAACAGGAGAAAGTGTCAGTAAATCTAATAGCTCCTGCATGGCTTTGCAGAAGCTGGTATGTAGACCTAGTGAAGATGTCATCTCTTCCACCTTTGGATGTTGCCTCTGAGGAAGGACCTTCTAACTCAGGGTCCATTCCTCCATCCAAATCTAGCTTCTCTGAAGCTGACTGCTTGGAAATTGAACGCTTAGTTCTGTCTAAGTGGGGATTTTCTCAGACGGTCATTGAGATCATGATTCAGGCTTGCAAGCCTGTTATTCAAAATATGTACGATAAGGTATGGCGTAAATACCTTTATTGGTGTGAATCAAAGTGCTACTCTTGGAGTAGGGTTAGGATTCCTAGAATGTTGTATTTTCTCCAGGAAGGTCTGGAGAAAGGATTGTCAGTCAGTTCTCTGAAGGGTCAGATTTCTGCTTTATCTATTTTGCTACACAAGCATCTGGCGGATGTGCCAGATGTTCAATAGTTTTGTCAGGCTCTGGTCAGAATCATGCCTGTGTTTAAACCTGTTTCTCCTCCTTGGAGCCTTAACCTTGTTCTTAAAGTTTTGCAGCAAGCTCCATTTGATCCTATGCATTCCATAGATATTAAGTTGTTATCTTGGAAGGTTTTGTTTCTTGTCGCTATCTCTTCTGCTCGGAGAGTCTCAGAATTCTCAGCTTTGCAGTGTAAGTCACCTTACCTTATCTTTCATGCGGATAAAGCGGTTCTTCGTACTGAGTTGGGTTTTCTTCCTAAAGTGGTTTTGGATAGAATTATTAATCAGGAAATTGTGGTTCCTTCTCTATGTCCTAATCCTTCTTCTCATAAAGAACGTCTGTTGCACAACTTGGATGTTGTGCATGCTCTAAAGTTCTACCTGCAGGTGACAAAGGATTTTCGCCAGTCTTCTGCCCTGTTTGTTTGTTTCTCTGGAAAGCATAAGATTCAGAAGGCTACTTCTACTTTCCTTTGGTTGAGAAGTATAATTTGTTTGGCTTACGAGACTGCTGGTCAGCAGACTCCTGAGAGAATTGCAGCTCTATCCACAAAGGCTGTCTCTTCTTCTTGGGATTTCAAAAATGAAGCTTCTGTGGAACAGATTTGCAAGGCTGCAACTTGGTCCTCTGTATACTTTTTCCAAATTTTTCAAATGTACTCGGCTGAGGCTTCTTTTGGGAGAAAGGTACTTCAAGTGGTGGTGCCTTCTGTTTAGGTCTGCTTGTCTTGTCTTCCCTCCCTAGTTCAATATTTCAGATGTAAAAGATATACTTGAAAAAGACAATGGTTTAGAACCATCCCAGATAGAGTATATCCAAGAAGGAATAAAAATAAACTTAGAAACTAATTTCTTTTGGTTCGAGAATTACTTCTTTTTGCAGATAGATGGAACGGCGATGGGTACCAGGTTTGCACCCAGCTACGCTAATTTATATATGTCAGCATGGGAAGAAACCCATGTTTATGAAAGTGAGAGCTGGGGTGCAAACCTGGTAACCTATCACAGATACATAGACAATCTGTTTATGATCTGGAAAGGCTCAGAAGAAGACCTAAATAACTTTATGAAGTCACTTAATATAAATGATTCACAAGTAAAACAAGACTGGGAATGTAGTCAGTAATTTTTAACATTTCTAGATCTATTGATATATATATATATATATATATATATATATATATATATATATATATATATATATATATATATATATATATATAAATAGAAGAAGGAGTCCTAAAAACCAAACATCATTTCAAACCTGTTGATGTTAACAGCTACATTCAACTAGATAGCTGTCATATTTTTAAATTGGTTAAAAAATATCCCTAAGAGCCAAATATGTAGGTTAAGAAGAAATTGCAGTGACCAAAATGTTTTCTACGAACAAGCTAAACATTTTAAAGAAAAATTTGTAGAAAAAAGGTACCCAGAAAAACAGATTCCATTATACAAGAAGTAGGGAGTGAGAAAAGAGATACATTTCAGAAATATAAAGATAAAAATAAAGATTCCTTTGTGAATAATGTCGGACATATTATCTTAAACTATTGTGCCCAAAATACAGAAATAAGAAGCTTTATTAATAAACTTTGGGATGTTCTTAAAAAAAACTATCGGCTAGATTACGAGCTGCTTTTTAACACCCGCTGGTATTACAATTGCTGGAAAAAGTGAGCAGTAGACACTCTCTTGTTCAGACTCCTACCACATTTAAAAGTCAGTAGTTAAGAGTTTTATGGGCTAACGCCGTAACATAAAACTCTTAACTAAAGTGGTAAAAAGTACACTAACACCCATAAACTACCTATTAACCCCTAAACCGAGCCCCCCCCCACATCGGAAACACTTAAATAACATTTTTAACCCCTAATTTGCCGACCGGACATCACCGCCACTGTAATAAATATATTAACCCCTAAACCGCCGCACTCCCGCATCGCAAACACTAGTTACATTTTATTAAACCCTAATCTGCCGTCCCTAACATCGCCGACACCTACCTACATTTATTAACCCCTAATCTGCCGACCACAACATCGCCACCACTATATTAAATGTATTAACACCTAAACCTAAGTCTAACCCTAAACCTAACCCCCCATAACTTAAATATAATTTAAATACATCTAAATAAATGTACTATAATTATTCCTATTTAAAACTAAATACTTACCTGTAAAATAAACCCTAAGCTAGCTACAATATAACTAATAGTTACATTGTAGCTATCTTAGGGTTTATTTTTATTTTACAGGCAACTTTGTATTTATTTAAACTCGGTAAAATAGTTAATAAATAGTTATTAACTATTTAATAGCTACCTAGTTAAAATAAGTACAAATGTACCTGTAAAATAAATCCTAACCTAAATTACAATCACACCTAACACTACATTATCATTAAATTAATTACATAAACTAACTACAATTAAATTAAATAAAGTAAAGTACAAAAAAAACAAACACTAAATTACCGAAAATAAAAAAATAATTACAATATTTTTAAGCGAATTACACCTACTCTAATCCCCCTAACAAAATAAAAAAATAAAAAAAATAATAAAAAACGCTACCCTATACTAAATTACAAATAGCCCTTAAAAGGGCCTTTTTGCGGGGCTTTGCCCCAAAGTAATCAGCTCTTTTACCTGTAAAAAAAAATACAATACCCCCAACATTAAAACCCACCACCCACACACCCAACCCTACTCTAAAACCCACCCAATCCCCCCTTAATAAAACCTAACACTACCCCCTTGAAGATCACCCTACCGTGAGATGTCGTCACCCAGCTGGGCACAACTGGATCTCCAGGGGGGCAGAAGTCTTCATCCGATCCGGCCAGAAGAGGACATTCAGACCGGCAGAAGTCTTCATCCAGGCGGCATCTTCTATCTTCTTCCATCCGGAGCGGAGCGGGTCCATCTTGAAGACATCCGACGTGGAGCATCCTCTTCCATCCGAAGGCGACTGAAGAATGAAGGTTCCTTTAAGTGACATCATCCAAGATGGCGTCCCTTCAATTCCGATTGGCTGATAGAATCCTATCAGCCAATCGGAATTAAGGTAGGAAAAATCCTATTGACTGATGCAATCACCCAATAGAATTGAGCTCGCATCCTATTGGCTTATTGGAACAGCCAATAGAATGCGAGCTTAATCCTATTGGCTGATTGGATCAGCCAATAGGATTGAACTTCAATTCTATTGGCTGATTGCATCAGCCAATAGGATTTTTCCTACCTTAATTCCGATTGGCTGATAGGATTCTATCAGCCAATCAGAATTGAAGGTGCGCCATCTTGGATGACGTCACTTAAAGGAACCTTCATTCTTCAGTCGCCATCGGATGGAAGAGGATGCTCCACGTCGGATGTCTTCAAGATGGACCCGCTCCACTCCGGATGGAAGAAGATAGAAGATGCCACCTGGATGAAGACCAGAAGATGCCGGTCTGGATGTCCTCTTCTGGCCGGATCAGATGAAGACTTCTACCCCTCTGGAGGTCCACTTGTGCCCGGCTGGGTGAAGACGTCTCACTGTAGGGTGATCTTCAAGGGGGTAGTGTTAGGTTTTTATTAAGGGGGGATTGGGTGGGTTTTAGAGTAGGGTTGGGTGTGTGGGTGGTGGGTTTTAATGTTGGGGGTATTGTATTTTTTTTTACAGGTAATAAAGCTGATTACTTTTAAGGGCTATTTGTAATTTAGTATAGGGTAGGGAAATTTATTATTTTGGGGGGCTTTTTTAATTTATTAGGGGGATCAGAGTAGGTGTAATAAGCTTAAAAAAATTGTAATTATTTTTTTTATTTTCTGTAGTTTAGTGGGGTTTTTTTGTACTTTAGTTTATTTAATTTAAGTTAATTGTAGTTAGTTTATGTAATTAATTTAATGATAGTGTAGTGTTAGGTGTAATTGTAATTTAGGTTAGGATTTATTTTACAGGTAAATTTGTAACTAGGTAGCTATTAAATAGTTAATAGCTATTTAATAACTATTCTACCTAGCTAAAATAAATACAAAGTTGCCTGTAAAATAAAAATAAACCCTAAACTAGATACAATGTAACTATTAGTTGTTTTGTAGCTAGCTTAGGGTTTATTTTACAGGTAAGTATTTAGTTTTAAATAGGAATAATTTAGTTAATTATAGTAAATGTATTTAGATGTATTTAAATTATATTTAAGTTAGGGGGTGTTAGGGTTAGACTTAGGTTTAGGGGTTAATAAATTTATTATAGTGGCGGCGACGTTGGCGGCAGCAGATTAGGGGTTAATAAATTTAATATGGTTGCGGTGACATTGGGGGTGGCAGATTAGGGGTTAATAAATATAGTGTAGGGTTCGGCGATGTTGGGGGCATCAGATTAGGGGTTAATAAGTTTAACCCCTTAATGACCACAGCACTTTTCCATTTTCTGTCCGTTTGGGACCAAGGCTATTTTTACATTTCTGCGGTGTTTGTGTTTAGCTGTAATTTTCCTCTTACTCATTTACTGTACCCACACATATTATATACCGTTTTTCTCGCCATTAAATGGACTTTCTAAAGATACCATTATTTTCATCATATCTTATCATTTACTATAAAAAAAAATATAAAATATGAGGAAAAAATCGAAAAAAAACACATTTTTTCTAACTTTGACCCCCAAAATCTGTTACATATCTACAACCACCAAAAAACACCCATGCTAAATAGTTTCAAAATTTTATCCTGAGTTTAGAAATACCAAATGTTTACATGTTCTTTGCTTTTTTTGTAACTTATAGGGCCATAAATACAAGTAGCACTTTGCTATTTCCAAACCATTTTTTTTCAAAATTAGTGCTAGTTACATTAGAACACTAATATCTTTCAGGAATCTCTGAATATCCATTGACATGTATATATTTTTTTTTAGTAGACAACCCAAAGTATTGATCTAGGCCCATTTTGGTATATTTCATGCCACCATTTTACCGCCAAATGCGATCAAATACAAAAAATCGTTCACTTTTTTACAAATTTTTTACAAACTTTTGGTTTCTCACTGAAATTATTTGCAAACCGCTTGTGCAATTATGGCATAAATGGTTGTAAATTCTTCTCTGGGATCCCCTTTGTTCAGAAATAGCAGACATATATGGCTTTAGCATTGCTTTTTGGTAATTAGAAGGCCGCTAAATGCCACTGCGCACCACACGTGTATTATGCCCAGCAATGAAGGGGTTAATTAGGGAGCATGTAGGGAGCATTTTGGGGTAATTTTAGCTTTAGTGTAGTGTAGTAGACAACCCCAACTATTGATCTAGGCCCATTTTGGTATATTTCATGCCACCATTTCACCGCCAAATGCAATCAAATAAAAAAAAACGTTAAGTTTTTCACAATTTTAGGTTTCTCACTGAAATCATTTACAAACAGCTTATGCAATTATGGCACAAATGGTTGTAAATGTTTCTCTGGGATCCCCTTTGTTCAGAAATAGCAGACATATATGGCTTTGGCGATGCTTTTTGGTAATTAGAAGGCCGCTAAATGCTGCTGCGCATCACGCGTGTATTATGTCTAGCAGTGAAGGGGTTAATTATGTAGCTTGTAGGGAACTTGCAGGGTTAATTTTAGCTTTAGTGTAGAGCTCAGCCTCCCACCTGAAACATCAGACCCCCTGATGCCTCCCAAATAGCTCTCTTCCCTCCCCCACCCCACAATTGTCCCCGCCATCTTAAGTACTGGCAGAAACTCTGCCAGTACTAAAATAAAAGGTATATTTGGGCTTTTTTGAGGGTTTTTTTTAGCATATTTACATATGCTGCTGTGTAGGATCCCCCCTTAGCCCCCAACCTCACAGATCCCCCACCAAACAGCTCTCTAACCCTCCCCCTCTGCCTTAATGGGCGCCATCTTGGGTACTGGCAGCTGTCTGCCAGTACCCAGTTTAGAACAAAAATGTGCTTTTTTTTTTAAGAAAAATCCCTTTTTCTGTAGTGTAGCTCCCCCCACACCCAAGAACAACCCCCCACCCCTCCAAGATCCCTTTTACTGAAGTTTATTTGTTTTTTAATTTGTCCCTTTTCCCCCACAGTTACAATCTAATTTTCTGTAGTATAGCGGTTCCCACCCGCTCCCGCCCCGTGCACGCGCCCGCCCGCCACCCTCTGTGCACGCGCGTGCGCCCGTGCGCGCCCCCGTCAGCTCCGGCCCCGATCCCGCCCCCCTCCACCTTATACGGCCCATCGATGGCTGCCCACCCGCCTCCCAAGTCAGCTCCCACCCACCAACATTACCGGCCACCGATGTCCGGTGCAGAGAGGGCCACAGAGTGGCTCTCTCTGCATCGGATGGCCATGCAGGGTTATTGCAGGATGCCTCCATATCGAGGCATCACTGCAATAACCGGAAAGCAGCTGGAAGCGAGCAGGATCGCTTCCAGCTGCTTTCCACACTGAGGACGTGCAGGGTACGTTCTCAGGCATTAACTGCCTTTTTTCTGAGGACGTACCCTGCACGTCCTCAGTCGTTAAGGGGTTAATGTTGGTGGCGGCGGGGTCCGGAGCGGCAGATTAGGGGTTAATAATATAATGTAGGTGGCGACGATGTCGGGGGCGGCAGATTAGGGATTAATAAGTTTAAGATTAGGGGTGTTTAGACTCGGGGTTCATGTTAGGGTGTTAGGTTTAGACATAACTTTTATTTCCCCAAAGGAAACAATGGGGCTGCGTTATTAGCTGAACGCTGCTTTTTTGCAGGTGTTAGTTTTTTTTTAGCCAGCTCAGCCCCATTGTTTCCTATGGGGAAATCGTGCACAAGCACGTTTTGCCAGCTTACCGCTACCGTAAGCAGCGCTGGTATTGAGGTGAGATGTGGAGCTAAATTTTGCTCAACACTCACTTTTCTGAGGCTAACACCGGCTTGTAGAAAACTCGTAATACCAGCGTTGTCTTAAGTGAGCGGTGAGAAAAAAAGGCTCGTTAGCACCGCACACCATTACCAACAAAAACTCGTAATCTAGCAGTATGGTTTGAGAGATATCATTCAAGACAAACCATTTATACTGCTAGATTATGAGTTTTGTGTTATGAAGGGTGCGTTGCTAACTTGCAAGTTATTGTCTCCGCTCACTTACCTACAGCGCTGGTATTACAGGATTTTATAAACCCGTCATTAAAAGACAAGAAGTGAGTGTAGAGCAAAATTGTGCTCCATACCGCACTCCAATACCAGCGTTGCTTAAGTCAGCGTTGAGCTGGTTGTACGTACTCGTGCACGATTTCCCCATAGACATCAAAGGGGAGAGCCGGCTGAGAAAAAGTCTAACACCTGCAAAAAATCAGCGTAAAGCTCCGTAACGCAGCCCCTTTGATTCCTATGGGGAAACTAAATTTATGTTTACACTTAACACCCTAACATGAACCCCGAGTCTAAACAGCCATAATCTTACACTTATTAACCCCTAAACTACCACACCAGACATCGCCGACACCTACATTATATGTATTATAATCTGCCACTCCGGACATCGCCACCACTATAATAAACATATTAACCCCTAAACCTCCGCACTCCTGCATCACAAACACTAGTTAAATATTATTAACCCCTAATCTGCCGCCCCTAACATTGCTGCCACCTACCTACATTTATTAACCTCTAATCTGCCACCCCCAACGTCGCCGCTACTATACTAAAGTTATTACCCCCTAACCCTAAGCCTAACCCTAACCCCCCCTAACTTAAATATAATTAAAATAAATCTAAATAAAGCTTACTATTAATAACTAAATCATTCCTATTTAAAACTAAATACTTACATGTAAAATAAACCCTAAGCTAGCTACAATATAACTAATAGCTACATTGTATATAGCTTAAGTTTTATTTTTATTTCACAGACAATTTTGTATTTATTTTAACTAGGTAGAATAGTTACTATATAGTTATTAACTATTTACTAACTACCTAGATAAAATAAATACATATTGAGCTGTAAAATAAAACCTAACCTGTCTTATACTAACACCTAGCATTTAGCTCTATTGCAGCCCAAACTCCTAATCTAAAAATAAAACCCACCCAATACACCCTTAAAAAATCCTAACACTAACCCCAGAAGATCCACTTACAGTTTTGAAGAGCCGACATCCATCCTCAATGAAGCCAGGAGAAGTCTTCATCCAAGCGGCAAGATGTCCTCAACGAAGCCGGCAGAAGTGGTGTTCCAGACGGGCAGAAGTCTTCACCTAGACGGCATCTTCTATCTTCATCCTTCCGACGCGTAGCAGAGCATCCTCTTCAATCAACGGCTTCTTCTACAATGAAGGTTCCTTTAAATGACGTCATCCACGATGGAGTAACTTAAATTCCGATTGGCTGATCGAATTCTATCAGCCAATCGGAATTAAGGTTGAAAAATTCCTTTTGGCTGATGTTTGACTTGGAAAGATTGTGAACACTTTGTTAATGAAAAAACATAGGGAATTTAATTGAGTACTTCTCTGAATTATATAGCTTTCATTGTCTTGATTTAAAGGGACATTAAACACAAATTTTTTCTTTCATGATTCAGGTAGAGAATACAATTTTAAACACCATTCCAATTTACTTCTATTATCTAATTTGCTTCATTCTTTAGATATCCTTTGTTTAAGAAATAGCAATGCACATAGGTGAGCCAATCACACGAGGCAAGTATGTGCAGCCACCAATCAGCAGCTTCTGAGCCTATCTATATTTGCTTTTCAGCAAAGGATATCAAGAGCATGAAGCAAATTAGATAACAGAAGTAAATTGGAAAGTTTTTTAAAATTACATATTCTTTCTAAATTATGAAATAAAAAATTTGGGTTTAATGTCCCTTTAAGTAACATTTGCATCATTCATTAAAGTTATTATCCAATCACCAGTCTTCATGTTCAATTTTAAGCAAACATATTTTTTTCCATGAGGACTATAATGAACTATGGGCTATTCACGATTTGGGAGCCATGGTTCGTCTGTTCCCATTGTGGGAATTCTACTGGTTATTGGCTCGGTAATTGGCAGTCTATACTCTGAATGACTGTTCTTTTTTGCCACAATTTATAAAAAAAAAAATCATAAAACTATGACTATTTGATTTTAGATTTCTTAATATAAATTACTGGAACTTTGATAACTAACATATCAGCCTTAAAGGAAATGTCAAGTATCTAATTTGTTAACGATAATTAAGTGATTCATGAATAAATTATATTCTTACAATAGATAAACAAACATACTCTGTGTGCATAATATAATCATGAATTAAGTGCTTGTTACTAAAAGGCCAGTATGATATTTATTTATGTATCCTCAGATTTTGGTGAGTCCTAAAAGTCTCATTATATTATTCACATATATAAATATTAATACAAACTCATAATAACATCTGTTATGTTGTTGATCTTTTTACTTAAAATGTTAGGAATTAATAAAAAAGATCAGATAGGTAAAGGACCTTTAGTCCTTGTAGTGAAATGTTGTTATATAGGCACACTACAACCCAATTGTTTTTCCGGCTCTCTTTCTTAATGTGAAATGATTATCCACAGTGTGATCTGAAGAAGGCACTTAAAACACTGTGTCAGTCACACATGTTACATGGTCTAGAAAACAAAACTTACAAGAAAATACTTTATACATACCTATAGTTTAGAGGAGAAGATAGGTGATACAGCTGCATTGCCTCACTAGTAGCACCACCTACTTAAATTGTAGCTGGCCAGCCCAAGCTGCTGTGGACCAGCGGGAAATAACCTGGTGTCCTGGTAGGTCGATCTAGGCTTGTCAGTAGTAGCTAGTGCCTCAGAGAGTGCGTGTAAGAAGACACAATTTGATAATGTAAATTAGAAAGTCTTTTAAAACGGCTTGCACTATCTGAATCATAAGTTTAATGTTTACTTTAGTCTCCTTTTAACATGTTAAATGTAGACACACATTAACAAAAAAAATGTTTAACATTAATGTAAATTGATTAATTATTTTATGTATGTGATTCCTATGCTTATCATTTTAACATATGCATGTTTGCCCTTTACACCTGGAAAAAAAGATTTAGTTCAAAAGACATCAGTTTCTGTTAATTTTTGTTGGCTCTATGGTCGCAATATACTGAAGTGCACTGTAATGTTATTTTTAAATTCAGTGCATTTTAAAATCATATGATTTATATTCTATATATTATTAATATTAGCATATTTTAATAGAATTTATGTAACTAATAACTTATAAGTGTAGAATTCCTGTTTGCATATATCATCTTGCATCTGTTCATTGATACAGCTCTCCAAAACAACTCATTGTTTTATTTCTTATTATAGAAATTCTGAGCATGCTTATCACTGATTTAATTGTGTCTACCTCTTTGGTTGAAGTGCCAAATCTAAGTACTAACTGAGGTTATTTATTTCTTGTTTGATCCTGTTTTTAAGCAATTTGGAAATCCAATTTTATGCACAAGCTTATTCCAGTGCAGAAAATAACAAGAGTGAAGGGCTATTGTTTGTAAAGCTAGTTTCTTGTAAGCGGATTATAGATTCGGCAACATAATATAAAACAGAAAAATGTAGTGTTTTACTGCTAAGGAGCATAAAATACCCCTATGTTTTTGTTACAAATACAGAACCAATGTAATGATTGGCACTTCAAACTTGCTTAAAAAATCTGATTTATAAATAAAACTGAAAAAAAAAAATCCAATTTTATTTCTAATATCTTATTTGCTTTGTTCTCTTGGTGTCCTATGTTGAAAAGCATACCAAGGTAGGCTCAGGAGAATTCATTACTGGGAGCTAGATGCTGATTGTTGGCTGACCATATATACCCCTTATATTTGGTTCAACTGATGTGCTCAGCTAGTTCTCAATAGTGCACTGCTTCTCCTTCAACAAAGGATATCAAGGGAATTAAGCAAATTTGATAATAGAAGTAAATTTGAAAGTTGTTTAAAAGTGTTTGCTCTATGTGAATCCAGAAAGAAACATTTTGTATTTCATGTCCTTTTAATGTGTTCAATAGCATGCTTATTACAACAAACAGGATACCTGGCAAAAGACCACAGGAATAGGACTGCAGAATCAGGCTGTTGTAATATCAGGGGTGCAAGATATGAGTTGTGAAACCAAACCGCCATTCACAGGTAGCGTTGAAAAATAGCATCACTCCAAGCTCAAATAAAAATCCTACATTTTATTAGTGCATATTTAAAATAGACATAAGGGGTATGTGAGAACCATCTTACATGTTCTGCGCCGTACAGAGCACTTACAGATGACACCGCTGCACAACAAAACTTTATACAAAGTTCAGCCAATAATATCTTTTAAAACACAACAAACATTTACAATCTGCAGGCTGGATGAAATACAGAAAGTGTAAAAACATCACAATAAAACAACATACTTTTACAAGTATGTATTTAAAATTACTGAGAAAGCTCTTGTTTTTCTGTTTAAACTTATTTCAATGTTACATTGCATTTCAATTCAATATGCAAATATATAACAAATATATAATGATTTTAATCAACATAGTAACTAATGTCCCACTCCAAGTGCATACCTGCTGGGTGCCTAGTTTGAAACTTATGTAGCCTAAAATGCTCACTCTTCAAGCATGTTATAAGTGTTACCTTCTATGGGTGGCAATTTTGCATAATTTATAAAAGAAACTCTGAAGTTTTGATCATTTCAAAAGTGAAAATTGTTGAAATGTTTTGCAACAGCGGAATCCTTATTAAAATGTCTAACATCTCGTACATGTTCACACACTCTAGTGCCTGCCGCACGGGTCGTTAAACCTATGCACTGATGGCAACAAATTTGTCATTCCAACAAATACACTGCAAATGTTTTGGAACAAGTGGCATATGCAATATATTTTTAAATAATTTATTATGTGTGTAACTGTACGTTTAAAGGGACACTGAACCTAATTTTTTTCTTTCGTGATTCAGATAGAGCATGCAATTTTAAGAAACTTTCTAATTTACTCCTATTATCAATTTTTCTTCAATTCTCTTGGTATCTTTATTTGAAAAGCAAGAATGTACGTTTAGATGCCACGTCCATTTTTAGTGAACAACCTGGGTTGTTCTTGCTGATTGGTGGATAAATTCACCCACCAATAAACAAGTGCTGTCCAAGGTCCTGGACTGGTTCCTTAGCTTAGATGCCTTCTTTTTCAAATAAAGATAGCAAGATAATGAAAAAAAATAGATAATAGTAGTAAATTAGTAAGTTGCTTAAAATTGCATGCTCTATCTGAATCACAAAAGAAAAAAATTGGGTTCAGTTTCCCTTTAAATGTATTTTTTATGTGCTTTCTGCAACTTTTTTGACTTGAGTAACAGTTAACCAGAGCTCAGAAGTCACCATATCTTGTACGTTAAATTGAATTGCACTCAAGCGAACACATTTACTTTTAACTTACATGCGGTACTTCCGATGGGTACAAAGAGCCATGATAAACCCTTCATTGCATGTGCGTAACAGTTAGCACACCACTAATAATCTAGCTCTGCATGGGAGCAGAGCCTGTCAATCACCCCAAGCAAGCAAGTATGGAGTGCTTTATCTCTGGCACATAGGATAAGTAGCAGAGACTGCTTCTTAAAATTGTTGTTGCAGACTCACTCTTGCAAGTCTCAACTACAAGTTCTCAGAAGCTGTGGATGCATCTTGATACATTTTCCCATAAGTATACGATATTAAAGCCCTATAAGAGATTACGTTAACTTGCAGAGGTGTACTGGTATGTTTTGGCCAGGGACCTTTATAACTCACACTTATTTTGGACTTATTTCTGTATAACTCACACTAATAAACACAATGCGCTGTACTATATGATAATGAAAGGCATCTATACACTAATTGACATGATGAAAAGTATCATTAATGCAGAATACTTATACATTGATAACATACAGCATATGCTGCACTGTATAATGATGTTGAGAGTTCATACACTAAAAAACAGATCAGTTTGCCCTGTATTATAATGATGGTGCCTATGCACTGATGGTGAGCACTCTGTGGTGCATAATGATGCCAGGCACTTATACAATGAAAATGAACACACTGCAATATATAATTATGCCAAGTATCTATGCACTGAAATAGGACATGTTGTGCTGAAAAATGACAATTACTATTTGTCCCTGTAAACTATAATCTTTTCTGCCCGTGTCTTTATTTTGTTGGCTTTTTGTGTACTAAAATGCAAATAATCACCTTTCTGATTACAGTACTGTACTTTCTTTCTGAGGGTACAATGTATACAAAACTATTAATATATATATATATCAAAGTTCCTTTAGGTTGCATGTATAAGCTGTATTAGGACATGTATATATTGCCTGAATGACATAAGATATTGTTCTTAACACTTGGTGCCGTCCCCTCTCCAAAATGTCCCATTAAAAAATGCAAATAATTTAAAAATCCAAACCTTTTTGGTCCCAGTTTGGTTAAAGGGTGAGGTGCTACCTGCATATCTATCATCTATCTATCTATCTATCTTTCATTTATCTATCTATCTATCTATCTATCTATCTATCTATATACACACACACCAGATACGATGCATAGTGTTTATCAAAATGTAAAGAATTGTTAGTTCTCTTACAAGTACCCATTAGGCTGCGGGCCCCAGTGCTGTCACAGGCTCCATTAACTTATATTAAGTTTGACCGGCATCCTCTGCCTCTGTATTTTTCAGGGGAGTCTCCTCACATTCTAGTCCTTATGCCATAACATATGGTCCCTACTTTGAAGCCCAAGTTAGGCAGCAAAAATAACCATACACATTAAAAAGATGAAGTCATTCACTATAGTAGCATCCGCTCTGTGATCACTTTTAAGTTTCACAAGTATTGCTTTTTACAATATTTATCGTTAATGTTTGTTAAAACACCTTTTGGCATGATCTGAAAACAAGATGGGGACTATAGTAGTGAAAATATAAAGTGTTAGATCACCCTTTGTGACCGGGTTTTATGGGAGACATGTGGCCATGTTGAGAAAGGTGTGTTTCTGTTTCGGAGTTTCAGTACTTTTAAAATCCAGTATAAGAAGATACTATGGCCTCTATTTATCAATCTGTCAACCGGAAATACGCTGGAATTCTGCAGCGTATTTGTGGCGAGCCTGATTCACCATAGTTATCAAGCCCTACAGACTGGCAAAAGTAGAATTTAGTGACGTAACATACGATCCGCCAGACTCAGTCCGACACAGATAGATGGTTACGTCACTCCAGATGTTCAGAACGCAAGTTCGGCACAATCCGACTACTTTTGCTAGCTATCAAATACCTCGCCACTATTCCGGCCCAGCATACCTGGTTTCATTCCGCCGCCCTGGATAGAATTCTATCAGCCAATCAGAATTAAGGTAGGAAAAATCCTTTTGGCTGATGCAATCAGCCAATAGGATTGAAGTTCAATCCTATTGGCTGATCCAATCAGCCAATAGGATTGAGCTTGCATTCTATTGGCTGTTCCAATCAGCCAATAGAATGCAAGCTCAATCCAATTGGCTGATTGCATCAGCCAATAGGATTTTTCCTACCTTAATTCCGATTGGCTAATAGAATTCTATCAGCCAATCGGAATTCAAGGGACACCATCTTGGATGACGTCATTTAAAGGAACCATCATTCGTCGGGTAGTCGTCGGTCTGGATGGATGCTCCGCGTCGGATGTCTTCAAGATGGAGCCGCTCCTCGTCGGATGGATGAAGATAGAAGATGCCGTCTGGATGAAGACTTCTGGCCGTCTGGAGGTCCTCTTCTGGCTGGATCGGATGAAGACTTCTTCCCCTCTGGAGGTCCACTTGTGCCCGGCTGGGTGAAGACGTCTCAAGGTAGGGTGATCTTCAAGGGGTTAGTGTTAGGTTTTATTAAGGGGGGATTGGGTGGGTGTTAGAGTAGGGTTGGGTGTGTGGGTGGCGGGTTGTAATGTTGGGGGGGTATTGTATTTTTTTTACAGGTAAAAGAGCTGATTACTTTTGGGCAATGCCCCGCAAAAAGCCCTTTTAAGGGCTATTTGTAATTTAGTATAGGGTAGGGATTATTATTATCTTGGGGGGCTTTTTATTTTATTTGGGGGATTAGATTAGGTGTAATTAGTTTAAAAATCTTGTAATTATTTATTATTTTCTGTAATTTAGTGTTTTTTTTGTACTTTAATTAATTTTATTTAACTAATTAGTTAATTTAGGTAATTATTTTAATTTATTTAATTATAGTGTAGTGTTAAGTGTAATTGTAACTTAGGTTAGGATTTATTTTACAGGTACTTTTGTATTTATTTTAACTAGGTAGCTATTAAATAGTTAATAGCTATTCAATAACTATTGTACCTAGTTAAAATAAATACAAACTTGCCTGTAAAATAAAAATAAACCCTAAGATAGCTACAATGTAACTCTTAGTTATATTGTAGCTAGCTTAGGCTTTATTTTATAGGAAAGTATTTAGTTTTAAATAGGAATTATTTATTTAGATTAATTTAAATTATATTTAAGTTAGTGGGTGTTAGGGTTAGGGTTAGACTTAGGTTTAGGGGTTAATAAATTTAATGTAGGTGGCGGTGGTGTAGGGGGGTCAGATTAGGGGTTAATAAATTTAATGTAGGTGCCGGCAGGGTCTGTGAGCGGCAGTTAAGGGGTTAAACATTTTATTTAGTTGTGGCAGGGTCTGGGAGAGGCGGTTTAGGGGTTAATACATATAATGTAGGTGGCGGTGGGCTCCGGGAGCGGCGGTTTAGGGTTTAAACACTTTATTATAGTAGTGGTGGGCTCCGGGAGCAGCGGTTTAGGGGTTAATAACTTTATTTAGGTGCGGGGGGCTCCGGGAGTGGCGGTTTAGAGGGTAAAACAGTATAGTATAGTGTGGGTGCTTAGTGACAGTATAGCAAGAAAGCTGGGAATAAGCCGATGAGCAGCGAGATCGATGACTGTTAGTTAACAACAGTCCGCTGCTCATCGCACCGTAATTGGTGCGCGGCTTTTTGACAGCTTTCTTGATAATTTTGGCGAACGTATTCAGGTCCGCGACGGCGATGCTAGGCGATCTTAGGTGAGCGTATTGGGCTAGAAAATCGACGGCTTGATAAATAGAGGCCAAAAAGTCCTTTTGATAGAAACCCATAGGCACCATCTTGTTTTTAGATCATGCTGAAATGGAAATGGTGCTTTAACAAAGATTAACAATAAATATTGTAAAAAAATTAATAATACTTAAAAGCTTTAAAATGTGTCCAGTATGCCCATCATGCCAACATACATAAGCCTGTGTATGAATACACCTGTACTCTTAGAGACAAACAAGACAATGTATTACTTAGAATCAAACATTACAAAAAAATACTCCACACCATTTGTAGATATTAGGGTCCTGATGTGACATTTTATGCAGATCCCCTTAGTTGTACAGGATACTACATACTCAACACATACATAAGTAAATGCTCTGTTCACTGTATGAAGCCTATTCAATAGTGATGAATAGAGCGTTACTAAATCCATACCACTTATGTTAATACACCTCTACAATGTATCCTGTGGCTATTTAATGTGCTTTACACATGTTCAAGATATAGGGGCATATTTATCAAGCTCCGTATATCTGTTTCCGGCGAGCATGAAGGCTCGCCGGAAACAGAAGTTATGAAGCAGCGGTCTAAAGACTGCTGCTTTATAACTTGTCCGTCTGCTATGAGGCGGCGGACAGAAATCAACCCGATCGAATACAATCGGGGTTGATTGAAACCACCTGCTAGCTACATTGGCCACGAATCTGCAGGAGGCAGCATTGCACCAGCAGTTCACAAGAACTGCTGGTGCAATGATTAATGCCGACAGCGTATGCTTTCGGCATTTATCGATGTGTGGCGGACATGATACACTACTTCGTATCATGTCCGCTCGCACATTGATAAATAGGCCCCATAGACTGTTTCCAAATAAGTTTGAAATGTATGTTGCATTAAATGTCATTTGGAAAAGAAAATGAAAGAAAGAGAAAGAAAATGAAACTTTCGATAAAAAGACAACTTTTAAATATTGAATGCAGTTTTGTTAACTAAACCATGATAATACTTTTGTCGCTTTTTAAAATTTGATTAATTAAAGTTAAATCATTCTTTGAAATAAAAATATTAAATACATTCTCTGCTCAAATGCTTGTTGTATTTTAATTGGATTATGCTAAATTTATATTCTTGCCACATATGCTTAATACATTTTTTTACCTTTTCTTTTTGTAAATAGCCATAATTCACTGATTTCTCTCAGCTTTTGATCTACTTCAGCTATAGCTAAGTTTTCATTTTTTTTTCTCCTAGCATACTTTTTTCACAAAACCATCTTCAGTCTTGACCAGAAATGTTCTTGGTTCTTATTCAGATTCAAGTCTTTTTTACTCTGCTCACTTATATTTTGTATTAACCTCTCCTGATCACTTACATTTGTCTGTTCCTTGCACTTAAATCATTTCTCTATTCTGTTAATTCAAAACCAGGTTTTTGTGCCTTAGCTAAGAATGTTCTGAAAAATTAGAGCTGATATCCTATGAGGCAACACCATTTTTAACATTACACTTGGACGTACTTATATTGTACTGCAATTAGATTGTTTTTTCAGTGAAAAATATAATTTTCCTCACTTTGCAATTTAATCTTTTTAAGAATACAGTCTTAAAAGATGAAAGTTTAATCACACAAGCAATGAAATATTACTGACACAGTATTCAGTCATCACCATCTTTTATTTTATATCATTGTACTTCATTGAGTTAAAGCAATGACACCATTGAGGTCACAAATGTATAATATTAATACAGGGTATGTATGACAACATAGGCATCACAGAGCAAACACTTTAGAAATATTGTTCTTATCTGTAAGTTCACATGCCCTTCGGTTTTATTGAAAACTTTATATAAAATTGCACTATTGATTGCAGAACCATCAGTTTGTTTTCATACTTTTTTATTATTTCTATGGGATGTTTTAAATTGTAGCTTTGTTTCATATAGTAGCTTTTTGTATCTGAAACCAGAGGTCTGTTACAATTTATTAGAAGGATTCTAAAATGAAGTTTTTGCTACATTTTCTTATATAAGGCTATTTGGATTCTAATGGCTTGTTTTTCTAAATGTATGTATTTATTTACTTCAAACAGCATTTTTAATATTTTTCAATTTACAACCTACTAAGGCATTATAATGGTATAGGGCTTAATTTATCATATGCCAGACGGACTCGGTTTGCATTAAGGAACCTCTTCCATCTGGCATCTCTGCCAGCTGCTTGTGTAATGCCGCCCCCTGCATGGCCGGGGGCTAATAATCATCCCAGTCGGATCAGAACAGGATAATGTAAAACCGCTACACTTTAGTTGACAGAGAAGCTAAGTAGCTGCAGTCTTCCACACATCTACAGCTTAATATACAGGGTCTAAAACATGGCTATTTGCACTTGGGTTGTGTTTTGCTATTTCTTGCTCAGAATGCATTGTTAAGAAATACTGTTTAAAAAAAAAGTTTAAAATAAAACTGAAATCAAACTTTTAAACTATTAAACTTATTCAAACCTAGCTTTTTTTATTTAATAATTGATTAGACATAAAATATTATTTACAATTATGTAACATTATATTAAATTATTTTCACCTGTCTTTGTTTGATATTATTAAAGTAAAAAAAGTATATTCAAAAGACAGTAACTTAAAAAATATTCAGAGGCCTATGTATCAAGCCGTCAACCACAAATACGCTGGAATTCCTCAGCGTAATTGTGGCGAGCCTGAGTCCCCTTATTTATCAAAGCCTACAGACCGGCAAAAGTTGAAATCTGTGACGTAACATACGATCCGCCGGTCTAAGTCCGACACAGATCGATGCTTACGTCATTACAGATGTTCTGAATGCAAATTCGGCACAATCTGACTACTTTTGCTAGTTAACAAATGTCTACCAGGTACGCTCGCCACTATTCCGGCCCTGCTCATCTGGTTTTCAATCCACCACCCTGGGGTTGGCGGATGCCATAGGAATCAAAGGGAGTCTGAAACCAGCGAAAGCTTATGTTTGCTGCTGCCCGATATCCCATTGATTCCTATGGGAGAATAAAAATAACGTTTACACCTAAAACCCTAACATGTACCCCGAGTCTAAGCACCCCTAATCTGCCACCCCCTGCATTATACTTTTTAACCCCTATTCTGTGCCCGACACCACCGCCACCTAAATAAAAGTTGTTAACCCCTACTCTGCCGCTCCCGACATCGCCGCCACCTACATAAAGTTATTAACCCCTGTCCCGCTGCTCCCGGAGCTCTCCGCAACTAAATAAATGTATTAACCCCTAAACCCCTGGCCTCCCACATCACTACCACTTACTAAACCTATTAACCCCTAAACCACCAGCCCCCAACATAGCCATAAACTAAATTAAACTATTAACCCCTAAACCTAACAACCCGCTAACTTTATATTAAATTTTAACTCTCACTATCTTATAATAAATTTAAACTTACCTTTAGATTTAAATTAAACTTTCTCTTGTTAGGTGTATCCAGTCCACGGATCATCCATTACTTGTGGGATATTCTCCTTCCCAACAGGAAGTTGCAAGAGGATCACCCACAGCAGAGCTGCTACATAGCTCCTCCACTAACTGCCATATCCAGTCATTCTCTTTCAACTCTCAACAAAGATGGACGTAGTAAGAGGAGAGTGGTGTATTATAGTTAGTTTTTTAACTTCAATCAAAAGTTTGTTATTTTTAAATGGTACCGGAGTGTACTGTTTCATCTCAGGCAGCATTAGAAGAAGAATCTGCCTGTGATTTCTATGATCTTAGCAGAAGTAACTAAGATCCACTGCCGTTCTCACATATTCTGAGGAGTGAGGTAACTTCAGAGGGGGAATGGCGTGCAGGGTATCCTGCAATAAGGTATGTGCAGTTTTAAGTTTTTCTAGGGACTAGAAAATGCTGCTGGTACCTGATTAATGTAAGTTAAGCCTAAATACAGTGATTTAATAACGACTAGTATCAGGCTTGCTATCAGAGGTATATACTCTGATTAATGTGCAATATAAAACGTTTGCTGGCATGTTTAATCGTTTTTATATATGCTTTGGTGATAAAACTTATTGGGGCCTAGTTTTTATCCACATGGCTGGCTTTATTTTTGCCTAGAAACAGTTTCCTGAGGCTTTCCACTGTTATAGTATAAAAGTTACAGTTGTTGCAGTTAAAATTACAAACTGTGACATTCAGCTTCCCTCAGCAGTCCCCTGCATGCTATAGGACATCTCTGAAGGGCTCAAAAGGCTTCAAAAGTAGGAGCTGTGGCAGTTGTTATGACTGTTTAAAAAACATATTTTTCGTTTTGTTAATCTGTTTTTTGTATTAAGGGGTTAATCATCCATTTGCAAGTGGGTGCAATGCTCTGCTAACTTGTTACATACACTGTAAAAAATTTGTTAGTTTAACTGCCTTTTTTCACTGTTATTTCAAATTTTGGCAAAATTTGTTTCTCTTAAAGGCACAGTAACGTTTTTTTATATTGCTTGCTAACTTGATTTAAAGTGTTTTCCAAGCTTGCTAGTCTCATTGCTAGTCTGTATAAACATGTCTGACATAGAGGAAACTCCTTGTTCATTATGTTTAAAAGCCATGGTGGAACCCCATAGGAGAATGTGTACTAAATGTGTTGATTTCACTTTAAACAATAAAGATCAGCTGTTATCTTTAAAAGAATTATCACCAGAGGATTATGCCGACTAACTCTCCCCACGTGTCGGACCCTTTGACTCCCGCTCAAGGGACTCACGCTAAAATGGCGCCAAGTACATCAAAGACGCCCATAGCGATTACTTTGCAGGACATGGCGGCAATCATGGATAATACCCTGTCAGCGGTATTAGCCAGACTGCCTGAATTCAGAGGAAAGCGCGATAGCTCTGGGGTTAGACGTAATACAGAGCACGCAGATGTTTTAAGGCCCATGTCTGATACTGCGTCACAATATGTAGAAGCTGAGGAAGAGCTTCAGTCTGTGGGTGACGTCTCTGACTCGGGGAAACCTGATTCAGATATGTCTACTTTTAAATTTAAGCTTGAGAACCTCCGGGTGTTGCTTGGAGAGGTTTTAGCTGCTCTGAATGACTGTGACACAATTGCAGTGCCAGAGAAATTGTGTAGACTGGATAAATACTACGCGGTGCCGGTGTGTACTGACGTTTTTCCAATACCTAAAAGGTTTACAGAAATTATTACTAAGGAGTGGGACAGACCCGGTGTGCCGTTTTCCCCCCCTCCTATTTTTAGAAAAATGTTTCCAATAGACGCCACCACACGGGACTTATGGCAGACGGTCCCTAAGGTGGAGGGAGCGGTTTCTACTTTAGCAAAGCGTACCACTATCCCTGTCAAGGACAGTTGTGCTTTTTCAGATCCAATGGATAAAAAATTAGAAGGTTACCTTAAGAAAATTTTTATTCAACAAGGTTTAATCCTGCAGCCTCTTGCATGCATTGCTCCTGTCACTGCTGCTGCAGCGTTCTGGTTTGAGTCTCTGGAAGAAGCCTTTCAGACAGCTACTCCATTGACTGAAATACTTGACAAGCTTAGAACACTTAAGCTATCTAATTCTTTTCTTTCTGATGCCATTGTTCATTTGACTAAACTAACGGCTAAGAATTCTGGATTCGCCATCCAGGTGCGTAGGGCGCTATGGCTTAAATCTTGGTCAGCTGACGTGACTTCAAAGTCTAAATTACTTAACATTCCCTTCAAGGGGCAGACCCTATTCGGGCCTGGTTTGAAGGAAATTTTTGCTGACATTACTGGAGGTAAGGGTCATACCCTTCCTCAGGACAGTGTCAAATCAAGGGCCAAACAGTCTAATTTTTGTGCCTTTCGAAACTTCAAGGCAGGTGCAGCATCAACTTCCTCTGCTACAAAACAAGAGGGAACTTTTGTGCAATCCAAGCTGGCCTGGAAACCTAACCAGGCCTGGTGCAAAGGCAAGCAGGCCAGAAAGCCTGCTGCTGCCTCTAAGACAGCATGAAGGAACGGCCCCCTATCCGGCAACGGATCTAGTAGGGGGCAGACTTTCTCTCTTCGCCCAGGCGTGGGCAAGAGATGTTCAGGATCCCTGGGCGTTGGAGATCATATCTCAGGGATATCTTCTGGACTTTAAAGCTTCCCCCCCACAAGGGAGATTTCACCTTTCGAGATTATCTGTAAACCAGATAAAGAAAGAGGCATTTTTATGCTGTGTGCAAGACCTCCTAATAATGGGAGTGATCCATCCAGTTCCACAGATGGAACAAGGACAGGGATTTTATTCAAATCTGTTTGTGGTTCCCAAAAAAGAGGGAACCTTCAGACCAATTTTGGATCTAAAGATCTTAAACAAATTCCTCAGAGTTCCATCGTTCAAAATGGAAACTATTCGGACAATCCTACCTATGATCCAGGAGGGGCAGTACATGACCACAGTGGATTTGAAGGATGCTTACCTTCACATACCGATTCACAAAGATCATCATCGGTTCCTAAGGTTTGCCTTTCTAGACAGGCATTACCAGTTTGTGGCTCTTCCCTTCAGGTTAGCTACAGCCCCAAGAATTTTTACAAAGGTTCTGGGGTCTCTTCTGGCGGTCCTAAGACCACGGGGCATAGCAGTGGACCCTTATCTATACGACATCCTGATACAGGCGTCAAACTTCCAAATTGCCAAATCTCATACGGACATAGTGTTGGCATTTCTGAGGTCGCATGGGTGGAAAGTGAACGAGGGAAAGAGTTCTCTATCACCCCTCACAATGGTTTCCTTCCTAGGAACTCTGATAGATTCTGTAGAAATGAAAATTTACCTGACGGAGTCCAGGTTATCAAAGCTTCTAAATTCCTGCCGTGTTCTTCACTACATTCCGCGCCCTTCGGTGGCTCAGTGTATGGAAGTGATCGGCTTAATGGTAGCGGCGATGGACATAGTGCCATTTGCGCGCCTACATCTCAGACCGCTGCAATTATGCATGCTCAGTCAGTGGAATGGGGATTACACAGATTTGTCCCCTCTGCTAAATCTGGATCAAGAGACCAGAGATTCTCTTCTCTGGTGGCTATCTCGGGTCCATCTGTCCAAAGGTATGACCTTTCGCAGGCCAGATTGGACAATTGTAACAACAGATGCCAGCCTTCTAGGTTGGGGTGCAGTCTGGAATTCCCTGAAGGCTCAGGAATCGTGGACTCAGGAGGAGAAACTCCTCCCAATAAATATTCTGGAGTTAAGAGCAATATTCAATGCTCTTCTAGCTTGGCCTCAGTTAGCAACCCTGAGATTCATCAGATTTCAGTCGGACAACATCACGACTGTGGCTTACATCAACCATCAAGGGGGGACCAGGAGCTCCCTAGCGATGTTAGAAGTCTCCAAGATAATTCGCTGGGCAGAGACTCACTCTTGCCATCTATCAGTGATCCATATCCCAGGTGTAGAGAACTGGGAGGCGGATTTTCTAAGTCGTCAGACTTTTCATCCGGGGGAGTGGGAACTCCATCCGGAGGTGTTTGCTCAATTGGTTCATCGTTGGGGCACACCAGAATTGGATCTCATGGCATCTCGCCAGAACGCCAAGCTTCCTTGTTACGGATCCAGGTCCAGGGACCCAGAAGCAACGCTGATAGATGCTCTAGCAGCACCGTGGTTCTTCAACCTGGCTTATGTGTTTCCACCGTTTCCTCTGCTCCCTCGACTGATTGCCAAAATCAAACAGGAGAGAGCATCTGTGATCTTGATCACACCTGCGTGGCCACGCAGGACCTGTTATGCAGACCTGGTGGACATGTCATCCTTTCCACCTTGGCCTCTGCCGCTGAGACAAGACCTTCTACTACAAGGTCCTTTCAATCATCCAAATCTAATTTCTCTGAGACTGACTGCCTGGAGATTGAACACTTGATTTTATCAAGGCGTGGCTTCTCCGAGTCAGTCATTGATACCTTAATACAGGCACGAAAGCCTGTATCCAGGAAAATCTACCATAAGATATGGCGCAAATATCTTCATTGGTGTGAATCCAAGAATTACTCATGGAGTAAGGTTAGGATTCCTAGGATATTGTCCTTTCTCCAAGAGGGTTTGGATAAAGGATTATCAGCTAGTTCTTTAAAGGGACAGATTTCTGCTCTGTCTATCCTTTTGCACAAGCGTCTGGTTCCAGACGTCCAGGCATTTTGTCAGGCTTTGGTTAGAATTAAGCCTGTGTTTAAACCTGTTGCTCCTCCATGGAGCTTAACCTTGGTTCTTAAGGTTCTTCAAGGAGTTCCGTTTGAACCCCTTCATTCCATTGATATCAAACTTTTATCTTGGAAAGTTCTGTTTTTGATGGCTATTTCCTCGGCTCGTAGAGTCTCTGAGTTATCAGCTTTAAAATGTGATTCTCCTTATCTGATTTTCCATACAGATAAAGTAGTTCTGCGTACAAATCCTGGGTTTTTACCTAAGGTAGTTTCCAACAAGAATATCAATCAAGAGATTGTTGTTCCATCATTGTGTCCTAATCCTTCTTTAAAGAAGGAACGTCTTTTACATAATTTGGACGTAGTTCGTGCTTTAAAGTTTTGCTTACAAGTAACTAAAGATTTTCGTCAAACATCTTCCATGTTTGTTGATTACTCTGGACAGAGGAGAGGTCAAAAGGCTTCGGCAACCTCTCTTTCTTTTTGGCTTCGGAGCGTAATACGCTTAGCCTATGAGACTGCTGGACAGCAGCCCCCTGAAAGGATTACAGCTCATTCTACTAGAGCTGTGGCTTCCACCTGGGCCTTTAAAAATGAGGCTTCTGTTGAACAGATTTGCAAAGCGGCGACTTGGTCTTCGCTTCATACCTTTTCAAAATTTTACAAATTTGATACTTTTGCTTCTTCGGAGGCTATTTTTGGGAGAAATGTTCTACAGGCAGTGGTCCCTTCCATTTAAGTACCTGCCTTGTCCCTCCCTTCATCCGTGTACTTTAGCTTTGGTATTGGTATCCCACAAGTAATGGATGATCCGTGGACTGGATACACCTAACAAGAGAAAACATAATTTATGCTTACCTGATAAATTTATTTCTCTTGTGGTGTATCCAGTCCACGGCCCGCCCTACAGTCACCACTGCACCCTATGGTTTCTCCTTTCTCGGCTAGTTTCGGTCAAATGACTGGATATGGCAGTTAGGGGAGGAGCTATGTAGCAGCTCTGCTGTGGGTGATCCTCTTGCAACTTCCTGTTGGGAAGGAGAATATCCCACAAGTAATGGATGATCCGTGGACTGGATACACCACAAGAGAAATAAATTTATCAGGTAAGCATAAATTATGTTATATTAAACTAATAAATAACCTATACTAACTGTTATACTAAAATTACATTAAACTATATTAAAATAATAATTAATCTACCCTAACTGTTATGCTAAAATTACATTAAACTATAATAAACTACTACAGTAATTAACCTACCCTAACTGTTATACTAAAATTACATTAAACTATATTAAAATAATAATTAATCTACCCTAACTGGTATACTAAAATTACAGTAAACTACAAATTAAATTAACTATATTATATATTTAAACACCTAACCCTACTCAAATAATTTAAATCTACACTAAAAAATTGCAAAGTTACAAAAAACTAACAACTAAGTTACAAAAAATAGCAAACACTAAGTTACAAAAAAAATAAACACTAAGTTACACAAAATAAAAAATAAATTATCAAAGATTTAAACTAATTACACCTAATCTAAGAGCCCTATGAAAATAAAAAAGCCCCCCCCCCCCAAAATAAAAAAAAACCCTAATCTACAATAAACTACCAATGGCCCTTAAAAGGGCCTTTTGCGGGACATTGCCTCAAAGAAATCAGCTCTTTTACCTGTAAATAAAATATACAAATACCCCCCCAACAGTAAAACCCACGACCCACACAACCAACCCCCCCAAATAAAAACCTAACTAAAAAAACCTAAGCTCCCCATTGCCCTGAAAAGGGCATTTGGATGGGTATTGCCATTAAAAGGGCATTTAGCTCTATTGCAGCCCAAACCCCTAATCTAAAAATAAAACCCACCCAATAAACCCTTAAAAACTCCTAACACTAACCCCTGAAGATCCACTTACAGTTTTGAAGATCCGACATACATCCTCCAAGAAGCTGGCAGAAGTCTTCATCCAAGCCCGCAGAAGTTTTCACCCAGATGGCATCTTCTATCTTCATCCATCCGGCGTGGAGCGGTTCCATCTTCAAGACATCCGACGCGGAGCATCCTCTTCATTCGACGTCTTCTTCCCGAATGAATGTTCCTTTAAATTACATCATCCAAGATGGCGTCCCTTAGATTCCAATTGGCTGATAGAATTCTAACAGCCAATCGGAATTAAGGTTGAAAAAATCCTATTGGCTGTTGCAATCAGTGATGTGCAGTCACTAGAGGCAGATGAGGCAGTGCTTCACCTCTCATATGTGCAAAAATATATATTTTTTTATGGGCTTTAAAAAAATAAAATAAAAAAATTGCAATTTTTTTTCCCCAGCATTTTTTTTTTCACAGATACATGTTGTGCAATGGAGAGGCACAAGCAGGTCTGCCCACCATTACACAACATGCTGCACCACCTACTGGATTAAAGTGGTTAAGCTCATTGCATGTGCCATAATTGCTTATTTGAGGCAGTCCTATTTGGGCTGAACCAATCTAGTGAGAGGCATTAGTCAGTGGAACTTAAGGTTGGGCCTGGATGTTAAATCATATAAAACAAAGCAAAAACGGAAAAAAACTACTTTCATTTATTTTGTTGCTGTGCTGTGAAGCTGCCAGCTTTTGCTAAAGTGAAAAAGAGAGTTCTGTACTTCCCCTCTAAGTGCAGTGGAATGTTCCACTGTCACTTCCTTAATACAGACAGAGGCAGAGCAGGAAGAGAGATGCAGTCAATGAGCAGTGTTTTAGCCACATCTTAGTAAGTTCTGCAACCTTAGATTTCACTGAAAGGGATTCTGTTAGTGAAAATTATAATTTAATGAATGTGGTTTAGTGTTTTTTTGTTTTTTTTACTCTTTAACAGCAGTTGATCGTTTTTGTATTTTGTTTCCTCAACCTTTACACCCACTAACTTAACAGCTTGCCTTCACTTTCTGAACTCTCTGTAGCTCTGCTGTTTTATTACTTAAAAATGCAGTGGTCTCTCTCCCTCCCCCCTTCTCTCTCTCTCTCTCTCTCTCTCTCTCTCTCTCTCTATCTATCTATCTATCTATATCTATCTATATCTATCTATCTATCCATCTCTCTCCTTATGTGTTTATCTCCCCATGGTCTCTCTGTCTCTCTTCCTCCCCCTCTGACTCTCTCATCCCTTATGTGTCTCTCTAACCCTCTGTGTTTGATTGTGTCTCTCTCTCTTTCTCTAACCCTCTGTGTGTGATTGTGTGTCTCTCTCTCTTTCTCTCTCTCTCTAACCCTCTGTGTCTCTCTCTCTCTAACCCTCTGTATGTCTATCTCTCTCTCTGTCTTTCTCTCTCTCTCTAACCCTCTGTGTGTGTGTCTCTCTCTCTCTTTTTCTCTCTCTCTCTCTAACCATCTGTGTGTCTCTCTCTCTCTCTCTCTCGCTAACCCTCTGTGTGTCTCTCTCTCTCTCTCTCTTTCTCTCTCTCTCTAACCCTCTGCGTGTGTCTCTCTCTCTCTCTAACCCTCTGTGTGTGTCTATCTTCCTCTCTCTCTCTCTTTCTCTCTCTAACCCTCTGTGTATGTGTTTCTGTCTACCTTTTATTTATTTAATTAATGAATTGGTAGTGCCATCTGATGGTGTGGCTTTATTTAAAGGGGTGGGGTCAAGCGACCCGCCATCTTTAAATTTCACTAGCCGCCACTGGATCAAGACATTTTTATATTTACTGAATAATGAAAGAATCTATAATCATAATTTGCAGCATTAAAGTAAAAAGTATGTTTTAAACATGTTTTAATGGGCATGGATTTCTAGATCTCATAATCAGAGCAAGCATTTTGTTATCTGGCAAGAGTTTCTGTTACAATCCTTTTAGACTAAAATCAGATGTTTACTAAGTTGACCAGTTTTCCAAGACACCATTTAAAGGGACATGAAACCCATATGTTTTCTTTCATGATTTAGAAAGAACATGCTATTTAAATAACTTTCCAATTTACATCTAATATCTAATTGTCTTCATTCTTTTGATAAAAATCATATCTAAATATGCTCAGTAGCTGCTGATTGGTGGCTACACATAGATACCTCATGTGATTGGCTCACCCATGTGCATTGCTATTTCTTCAACAAAGGATATCTAAAGAATGAAGGCGTATCCAAGCCACTGCTTCACCAGCCTCTGACGTCACTGCACGTCACTGGTTGCAATCAGCCATAAGGATTGAGCTTTCATCATATTGGCTGATCCAATGAGCCAATAGGATTGAGCCTGCATTCTATTGGCTGATTGGAATAGCCAATAGAATGTGAGCTCAATCCTATTGGCTGATTGCAACAGCCAATAGGATTTTTTTAACCTTAATTCCGATTGGCTGATAGAATTCTATCAGCCAATCGGAATCTAAGGGACGCTATCTTGGATGACATCATTTAAAGGAACATTCATTTGGGAAGAAAACGTTAAACAATGAGGATGCTTCGCGTCGGATGTCTTGAAAATGGAGCCGCTCTGCGCCGGATGGATGAAGATAGAAGATACCGTCTGGGTGATGACTTCTGCGGGCTTGGATGAAGACTTCTGCTGACTTCTTGTTTCTTCAAAACTGTAAGTGGATCTTCAGGGGTTAGTGTTAGAATTTTTAAAGGGTTTATTGGGTGGGTTTCATTTTTAGATTAGGGGTTTGGGCTGCAATAGAGCTAAACGCCCTTTTAAGGGCAATGCCCATTCAAATGCCCTTTTCAGGGCAATGGGGACCTTAGGTTTTTAAGTTAGGTTTTTATTTTGGGGGTTGGTTGTGTGGGTGGTGGGTTTTACTGTTGGGGGGTATTTGTATTTTTTATTTACAGGTAAAAGAGCTGATTTATTTTGGGCAATGCCCCGCAAAAGGCCCTTTTAAGGGCTATTTGTAGTTTATTGTAGGCTAGGTTTTTTTTTATTTTGGGTGGGCTTTTTAGATTAGGTGTAATTAGTTTAAATCTTTGATAATTTATTTTTTATTTTGTGTAACTTAGTGTTTATTTTTTTTTTGTAACTTAGTGTTTGTTATTTTGTGTAACTTAGTTGTTAGTTTTTTGTAACTTTGTAATTTTTTAGTGTAGATTTAAATTATTTGAGTAGGGTTAGGTGTTTAAATATATAATATAGTTAATTTAATTTGTAGTTTACTGTAATTTTAGTATAATAGTTAGGATATATTAATTATTAGTTTAATATAGTTTAATTTAATTTTAAAGGTAAGTTTAAATGTATTATAAGATAGGGATGAGTTAATATTTAATGTACAGTTAGCGGATTGTTAGGTTTAGGGGTTAATAGGTTAATTTAGTTTATGGCGATGTGGGGGGCTGGTGGTTTAGGGGTTAATAACTTTATTTAGTTGTGGTGGGCTCCGGGAGTGGCGGGATAGGGGTTAATAACATAATGTATGAGGCGGTGGTGTAGGGGGCGGCAGATTAGGGGTTAAGAACATAATGTAGGTTGCGGCGGGGTCAGGGAGCGGCGGGATAGGGGTTAATAAGTTTATTAAAATTGCGGCGGTGTCGGGGAGCAGCGGGATAGGGGTTAATAACTTTATTTAGTTGCGGCGGGATAGGCGTTAAACAGTTTAGTATAGTGGCAGTGTTTAGTGACAGTATACAAATAAAGCTGTGAAAAAGCCAAATAGCAACGAGATCGATGACTGTTAGTTAACAACAGTCCGCTGCTCATCGCCCCGTACTTGGTGCATGGCTTTTTGACAGCTTTTTTGTTAAATATGGAGAGCGTATTCAGGTCCGCGGCCGCAATGTTAGGCGATGTCAGGCGAGCATATTGGTTCCATTGAATGCAGCACAGTTGACGGCTTGATAAGTAGGCCTCTTAGGCTTTTTTGGAGCTTACATTTTAGCACTGTTGTAAGTCATATTTCATCAGTGAGTAATCCACACAAAATATATATTGATTTTTTTCAGTAGGCCCAACAGATGCAGAATATACCATTATTATATGTAAATTCCATAGCACGTTAGAAAGCTGCAGCAAAAAATAAATAAATGTATTTTAAATTTTAGTAAATAATATTTAAAATAGCCAAGTCAAGGACTGCCAAATGTGAAAATGAAGCCATTACAAGCCTTTGGGGGTTATAATATAAACAACAGTGGTTTTACACTGAATTTTTAGATTAGTATCTGTGCAAATTCTTCTTTATAGTAGTGTCTATTACATGTAGTTATATGGAAATTGGTGTATACTGCCGCTTTAAAGTCATTAATGACCTCATTGGAAACTGTGCACAAATTATTGTTTGCCAGGTACAACACATTTTAGAAGGAACCAAAAAGAGCCTCAGGACTGTGCACAAAATGAAGCTACAACATATTTGTATACTGCCAGATCTTGTTATCTTTTCAGCAGCTAAATGTTTATTAGGCCAGCAATGCAAACTCTGTCTTTTTCTGTTATTTTATATGAATCATTATTTCTTGACAACTTTGATAAACTAGATGACTGTTCTCATTTTTAGCAATGACATTCATATTTCTGAAAGTTTGTAGATCATCCTAGGCCTCATTATTTTTGTATATATATATATATATATATATATATATATATATATATATATATATATACTGTATATATATCAAAATCTTTTTAGTCTTCATGCTTTTTCACTCTTATAAATAGTAGACCTATTTGGCTTGCAGGGTTTGAAAGGTCTGTTAATTCTAAACAGAATAAAACATTCCAGACACTTTTACTTCTGTATACCAATTTTTTTAAGCATTTATTTAAGGCATCTAACATAGCACTGATTGATCTCAAATTCTCTAGTAGAACTGTGCTATGGTAAACATTTATGGCCTTATGGACCTTAGTGAGAGTAATAAATATTTTGTTTACTGAGATGCAATGTGGAATCTATTTCATGACTATTTTATATTATCTTTTGGCATAGGATGGTCTCTTGTCAGTCAAAGGAACATTATACCCACATTTTTTCTCATGCATATGAAGAGCATCATAAAAGCATGTCAAAATAATTTTCAGAAAAAAAATATCTGGTAAATGTAGGTTAAATCTAATTGAAACTAATATTGCAGTATTCATTTTTCACTTCTTACCATAGGTTACTTCAGGGGGGTACTATCCTTAGGACATATATAGTAATGGCCTCGCTACCTTTGACGGTATCCCCACCCACCCATAATCTGTTCCTGGAGATGGCAATGCTTCCTACAAATTCTCATTGACTGAAAAGGACAACTGATTTTGCTGTTGTAGTGTAGAAAGTCACACTTCTGCAAGTATGACATGAAAACTTTTTCATTCAGAACAGGAACATATCTTTTTGCAAAAAATAAATTCATTTAAATGAAACAAAGAAAACATTTGCCTGAAATGCCCATTAATTCATTTGGTCTTGTGCACCATAAATGTGTCCCAATAATATGCCAGTTGGTAAACATAGGTGCCTAGTATACAGTTAGAATTAAAGGGAGTTTTTCTCTGATTTACGTAATCTATAACTCTGAATTATTAAAAAATATGTTAGACAGATATTCAAACAAAAATTCTTATCAGGAAATAGAATACAGTTGTTAGGAATACCAAAATTAACTGACTTAAAGGGACACTGAACCCACATTTTTTCTTGTATAATCCAGATAGAGCATGCAATTTTAAGCAACTTTCTAATTTACTCCTATTATCAAATTTTATTCTCTTTGTATATTTATTTGAAAGCAAGAATGTAAGTTTAGATGCCAGACCATTTTTGGTGCACAACCTGGGTTGTACTTGCTGATTGGTGGATAAATTCACCCACCAATAAACAAGTGCTGTCCAGGGTCTGAACCAAAAAATATTGTCTGGCTCCTAAGCTTTTTCAAATAAAGATAGCAAGAGAATGAAGAAATAATATAGATAATATGAGTAAAATAGAAAGTTGCTTAAAATTGCATGCTCTATCTGAATCATGAAAGAAAAAAATATGATCCAATCAGCCAATAGGATTGAGCTTGCATTCTATTGGCTGATTGGAACAGCCAATGGAATGTAAGCTCAATCGTATAGGCTGATTTGATCAGCCAATAGGATTGAAGTTCTATCAGCCAATCGGAATCTAAGGGACACCATCTTTATGACATCATTTAATGGAACCTTCATTCGTCGGGAGTCGTCGGAAAGAAGAGGATGCTCCGCGTTGGATGTCTTGAAGATGGATGGATGAATATGGATGAATATAGAAGATGCCGTCTGAATAAAGACTTCTGCCCGTCTAGAGGACCACTTCTCCCGGCTTGGATGAAGACTTCTCCTGCTTTGTTGAGGACTTCTCCCGGTTTCGTTGAGGATGGATGTCCGGTCTTCAAAACTGTAAGTGGATCTTCAGGGTTTAATGTTAGGTTTTTTTTTAGGGTTTATTGGGTGGGTTTTATTTTCAGGTTAGGGTTTGGGCCGCAATAGAGCTAAATGTCCTTTTAAGGGCAATGCCCATCCAAATGCCCTTTTCAGGGCAATGGGGAGCTTAGGTTTTTTTTAGTTAGGGTGTTATTTGGGGGGTTGGTTGTGTGGGTTGTGGGTTTTACTGTTGGGGCGTTGTTTGTATTTTTTTTTACAGGTAAAAGAGCTGATTTCTTTTAAGGGCTATTGGTAGTTTAGTTTAGGCTCGGGTTTTTTTATTTTGGTCGGGCTTTTTTTTTATTTTGATAAGGCTATTAGATTAGGTGTAATTAGTTTAAATATCTTGTCATTTGTTTTTTATTTTGTGTAATTTAGTGGGGGTTTTTTTGTAATTTAGGTAATTGTATTTAATTTATTTAATTGTATTTAATTTAGGAAATTTATGTAATTGTAGTGTAGTGTTAGGTGCTAGTGTAACTTAGGTTAGGTTTTATTTTACAGGTAACTTTGTATATATCTTTGCTAGGTAGTTATTACATAGTTAATAACTATTTATTAACTATTCTACCTAGTTAAAATAAATACAAACTTGTCTGTAAAATAAAAATAAACCCTAAGATAGCTACAAGCTACAATGTAACTATTATTTTATAGTGTAGCTAGCTTAGGGTTTATTTTACAGGTAAGTATTTAGTTTTAAATAGGAATTATTTAGTTATTAATAGTAAGTTTTATTTAGATTTGTTTTAATTATATTTAAGCTAGGGGGTGTTAGGGTTAGGGTTAGACTTAGGTTTAGGGGTTAATAAATATAGCATAGTGGCGGCGACATTGGGGGCAGCAGATTAGGCATTAATAAATGTAGGTAGGTGGTGGCAATGTTAGGGACAGCAGATTAGGGGTTAATAATATTTAACTAATGTTTGCGAGGCAGGAGTGTGGCGGTTTAGGGGTTAATATGTTTATTATAGTGGTGGCAATTTTGGGAGAGGCAGATTAGGGGTTAATAATTTTATTTTAGTGTTTGCGATGAGGGAGGGCCTAGGTTTAGGGGTTAATAGGTAGTTTATGGGTGTTAGTGTACTTTTTAACACGTTAGTTATGAGTTTTATGATACGACTTTGTAGTGTAAAACTCATAACTACTGACTTTAGAATGCGTTACTAATCTTGCGGTATAGGTTGTACCACTCACTTTTTGGCCTAAAAAAGCTTGTAATACCGGCGCTATGGAATTCCCATTGAAAATAGACTATACGCAAATTGCGTAAGTTGATTTGCGGTAAGGCCAAAAAAGTGTGCGGGACAGCTGTACCTACAAGACTCGTAATAGCAGCGGTAGTAAAAAGGCAGCGTTATGAGGCTTAATGCTGCTTTTTTTACTCATAACGCAAGACTCATTTAATGCTGCTTTTTTTACTCATAACGCAAGACTCGTAATCTAGCCGTATGATTTTATTTTAAGCTAAATATATTTTTATCTCTTACAGCTATCATGAAAGATGACAAAATATTTATCAATGCTATGGAATTATGTAATTATAATTGTGTCAAAATTATCAAAATGCATCTATAAAATATCAAAATCTTTCTATAAAGCCTTCCATAGTAATTCTGAAATGCATAATAGGTTGTAGCATATCAAGAACATGATTGCCATAGTGAAACATTGACAACTAAACTTGTGTGTAGCAACATTGAAACTTAATAATTTCCAGTTTTCAAACTGTTCTTGCCTAACTTTTCCACTGGATAATATTTATAAAAAAAATTCAGCTTTGCTAATGGGGAGCATATTGTTATTTTCTTTAAGCATCAATATCTTCTTATGTTTTGCTAAAAATCCACAACTTTATGCTCTTAGAAAGGGCCAAGCATTTCTTTAAAGCAAATATTTTTTTTTTTAAAAGGAAATCAAATATTTTGCTTCCCATTTTATTTGTAAACTATGTTAAAAGTGTCAGTGTGAATGTCCAAAAACACTTTTTTATTTTTCAGAATATTTGGTAAAATAGAGAACTGTTTATATACAGGTAAATAGAAAATTTTGCATTGAATTTTACATTTACATGCACATTTAGGGCTAGATTTAAAGGGAAGAGCTAAATTATCGTACACCCACGGGTGTGCAGTAATTAACCAGCCATTACAAATAGCTGGTTATTACTTCCGCGAGCTTGTGGTAGCAATTAGCGCTTTTAAAATTAACCAGAGATCAGATCTCTGGTTAATTTTATAAATGTCCCTCAAATGCCCCCAAAATACTGTGTAGTGTATTTTATTAGAAAATAAAGACCCAGATTACAAGTTGTGAGGTATGGCTTTTACCGCTAAAACCTATTAACCCCTAATCCGCTGTCCCCCCACATTGTGAAAACCTAAATTAAACTATTAACCCCTAAACCTATCACCCCGTAACTTTAAATTAAAATTGCAATATAACTACCTTAAAATAAATAAAAACTTACCTGTGAAAAAAAATATAAAAAAAGCTTAAACTATAAATAAACCTAACATAACTATTTAAAAAAAAAAAAATTACCAAAAGTAAAAAACCTAAATTACCAAAGAATAAAAAATCCTAACATAACAAAAAATAAAAAACTCTATAATAACACAAAATAAAAAAAAATAACATTACAGAAAGTAACAAATTAAATTATCCAAAATAAAAAAAGTTAATCCTATTGTAATACTCCGTTAAAAAAACACCCCAAAATAACAAAACCCACTAATATATAAATAAACTACCAATAGCCCTTAAAAGGGCCTTTGGTAGGGCATTGCCCTAAAGCAATCAGCTCTTTTACCAAGAAAAACAACAAAGTCCCCCTAACATTTACAATCCCTCACCCCCCAAAAAAAACCAAAATAGAAACACCTAACTTAAAAAAATCCCTAATCTACCCATTGCCCAGAAAAGAGCATTTGTAAGGGCATTGAGCTCTTTTACAGCCCATCAAATAAAATAAAAAACCTACTCTATAAAAAGCCACTCCAAAAATGAAAAAATACCTATCACTAACCACAAAATAGATACTCACCATTCATGAAGAGCTGTGCTTCATCTTCATGCTGGCGGACAAAAATCTTCTTCCAGGCAGGTTCATCTTCATCCAGCACGGAACCATCTTCAATTTTCATTCAGGCAGCACAGATGTGGAGTGGTCAACCATCCAACATGAATGTCATCGTCATGCAATCATGCGGCGCAGACTGAAACTTGACTGCAAGGTACCCCTTTCATATATGGCTATCCTTGCATTCCTATTGGCTTAAAAATTCAAATCAGCAAATAGGATGGGAGTTGCTTACATCCTATTGGTTGTTCTAATAAAAGTCACAATGGGGGGGCAGAGGTTTAGGGGTTAACAGCTTTATTTAGTGTTGGTGATGTTGGGGGACCTGTGGTTTAGGGGTTATTTACTTTATTAAGTGCTGGCGATGTGAGTGGACAGTGGTTTAAGGGTTAATAGCTTTTTTTAGTGTTGGCGATGTGGGGGGGGGGGTGGCAGTTTAGGGGTTATTAGACTAGGGGCTTATTTTAGGGTGTTAGGTTTTTACAAAACTTTCTTTTCTCCATAGACTTCAGTGGAGAATGAATTCATATGATCACCATTTTGCAATCGCAGATGTTATTTTTTTTTTAAACACTTTTTCTCCATTTATCTCTATGGGTGAATATGTTTACGAGCACGCCCAGCCAGAACTTATATTTTGTGCGGTGTAAGGCTTACCATACCATACCGCACTACCAAAGAAAGTTTTAGGGTGACTTGAAATGCTACTGGTATGGAAATAGTTGTACGTTCCCATTTTGTGTGGTGTGTACCCAACGGGTTTACCGCACAACTTTTTATCTCGGTCACAGATAGCAGCAGCTAAATTTTTTTAATAAAATAACTGTACTAGGCAGTATTTTGGGGGTAAAGTTGGTGGGAGTGGGGTACTGAAAAGTGCCTTTACATTGTGGTCTATAGGAACTGTGTGTTTCCAGTATATATATATATATATATATATATATATATATATATATATATATATATACATATATATATATATATATACATATATATATATATATATATATACATATATATATATATATATATATATATATATATATAAGACATGGAATTGTGTTGTCAGCACTCTTCAGTATTTCCCATCAAAGGGTTAGTACAATAGTACAATTCCCTGTGTTAAAATTCTGTACAGGTAATCGGTGCAAGGGGATAGTTAAACAAAAATTATTTCAATAAAGGAATAGAAAAAGACTATCCTATCTAGCACTCACTAATTCCTAAATTAAAAAAAAATGGATATAACCACTAAGGAAAAGAACAATTGACACAAAAGAATAATAATAACATCATCAATCACGGCGAATATGAAAATATTTGTTTAACATAATTACATTTATTGTCACAGTCAAAAAGCGGCTATCAATATACATTCATTAACCCCTTGTTTTAACCATAGTGCACTAATGGAACTTAAAAAAGAGAGCTCTTATGAAAAATAAAAATAAATAAAAAGTTAATGATTGGAAAATGGTCTATGAAAAAACCAAATCAATTACAGCAAAGCAAAATAAGTTCCAGATTCTTGTTGCAGCACAGGAAAAAAGGTTCTATAGTACCATAACCAAAAGGCACTAGAAATAGTTAAAGGTCTGGGAAGAACAAAGATTAATAACAGAGTTGGCTGTGGAGTGTGTCATGCTAAAAACTGTGTAGGCCCATGATTAACCTTTTACCATCGCAAACGCTCACCAGGGAGCCCCAGGCAATCGCGGATGTATATAGTATATTATCATATGCAGTCATTTCACAGTCACTGAATATGTACTCACTCATGCCACCATAGAGGATCACAACGTCTCAGATGTTGTTTTAGCAATTCACCGCCATCGTGGTCAGTATTAAGGGCTATAGGGGATCCCACTGTCGTGGTTCCACACCACCTTTCTGCACCTATGGGTTACCGGTCAGTTAGCTCCTGGTGTGTGTCTCTCCCCTAACAAATCCGTCCGCTCAAATTACAAACTTTGATTACAACTCCGGACACCTCCGCCTAATCCTCCAAACTCATATGCAGTTGGATTCAGCCTGTTGGACTGTTAAACAAACACCAGCTACACGCGTTTCACCCCTAAGGCACTGGGGCTTCATCCGGCTCCATTGACAATCATAGATCCATGATTGTTAGCAATGTCTTTAAAGGGAAAATTTGAGGAAAAACTCCTCCCTCTTAGAGCCGTTTACTTGCTGTAAGCTGGGGTGAAATAGTAACATTACATTGTAACTTCTAATTTCAAAATTCATTCTTACATTAACAAAATAATTACAAATGTAACAAAATCATCAAAATCCATTTGTAAGTATGTTAAATAATTGATACGCTGTGATTTTAAAGGAATTTAGTTAACATTAAATTTATATATTTACACATCAGCTTGGTCATATTTATATTGAGATTTTATAATACTTATGGCTACTACACACTCTTTTTGTAAAAAAAACTCATCAATAAATGTTTATATGGCAGGATTTTAAATTATTAGCATTTACAGCTGCAATGTGATTTTAAAGGGGTTGATGGATTTTGACAAGAAATTAACCTTCTAGAAAAAGAAGGTGCAAAATGTATTTCCTCATTCATTCCTGAGGGTGTTAGGGACTTTAAATTGTAGATCCATTTGCACTCTTGTTGCGATAATATTTTATCAAGGTTACCACCTCTTTCTTTTAGGTCAAATTTTTGAAGTCCCCTAAATTTTAATTCATGCTTATTACTATTGTGTTTATGAAAAAAAAATGTCTTGCCACACTACTTGTGTCTATCACTTTATTTTTAATATCCCTTTTTTGGGAGATTGAAACTAAAAAATAAAAAAAATAGAAAATCAAATGAAATAGTATTTGACACTGTTGGTCAAAACAAACAATTATTCTCTTTTTTCTAGAAGGTTAATTTCTTGTCAAAATCCATCAACCCTTTTAAAATCACAATGCAGCTGTAAATGCTATTAATTTAAAATCCTGCCATATAAACATTTATTGATGAGTTTTTTTTACAAAAAGAGTGTGTAGTAGCCATAAGTATTATAAAATCTCTATATAAATATGGCCAGTCTGATGTGTAAATATTTAAATTTAATGTTAATTAATGCCTTTAAAATCACAGCGTATCAATTATTTAACATACTTACAAATAAATGTTGATGATTTTGTTACATTTGTAATTATTTTGTTAATGTAAGAATGCATTTTGAAATTAGAAGTTACAATTTAATGTTACTATTTCACCCCAGCTCACAGCAAGTAAAAGGCTCTAAGAGGGAGGAGTTTTTCCTCAAATTTTTCCTCTAAAGATATTGCTAACAATCATGGATCTATGATTGTCAATGGAGCCGGATGAAGCCCCAGTGCCTTAGGGGTGAAACGCGTGTATGCAAACCAAAAGAACCTGGCTAACAGAAAGCAAACTTCACAACTCTTCACCAACCTCTCGGTCCGGGGACATCCAAAAAAGGGAGAACACACACCGGTCAGTAAACTAAAAACAGGATCTTTATTGGAGTGGATAAAAACAAAATTTAAAGCAAACTAACAGGTGTAGTTTGCTTTAAATTTTCAAACATTTGGAGTGTGATACACAAAAAAGACTTACAATGTCAGAACCCACAGATCATACAGATGCCTTTGTACTTAAGGATCTTGCAGCCTCCATAGACAAATATGATGAGGATGTGGATGACATATTACAAGAAAATAATAATACATTAGATGGACTCTTTTTTCAAATTGATGAATTGAGACCCAAAGACATCAAGCTGGAATTGGATATAAAAACCTTTTTATTGTATCTGAAACAGAAAAGAATACCAAGAGGACTGAGAATTAAAAAATTTCCCTCATTTCAAGTAACTGATACAGACTTTGTACAAAAGTGGAACAAAATCTTAGATGATTGTTTCTTTGCCCTAATGGAACTAATAATATCATTGAAAAAACAGCAAAGATTGGACTCTGTTAAATACATTAAGACTGTACAATTGGATTTGCAAAAATTCCAGACAGACAAGGAGTTTCCCTCATATGATAAAAAATTTGAGGAGAATATGACCAAATTTACAAAAGAGCTATGGGAGTTTAAAAAGCAAAAATTGTCTAGGGATAAGAGGGACTACGAATTCAATAAAGTTTATAGGTGGCAAAGTACAGGGAGGAATGCACGTCATGTGAATCAGTTTAACAAAAATAAGGCAGATATACAGCCTAAGAAAAATGTAAAAAAAGTGCATTTTGCAGAAACTGATTATGATGTGGATTCCTCAGACCATGATTCCAATGAAGACCCTATTGAAATAACAGCAATTTCAGCACTAGATGCACCCCCACAGGTAGAAGACACTATGTCAAAAAACGAAGTGCGCATAGACACCAAGACAAAACGAAAAAAACAAGGAGGGGCAGTAGGGGGAGAGGGAAACATAAAGACAGGGAAAACCAGGTATCAGACTCGCACACAATCAAGGAAATACATATGAAAAATGTAGTCAATATCTCTAAATATGAACTAACAGACATTGAAAAGGAAGTTCTAAGTTTAGGGCTTAGCTTCACCCCCACGGCCCACTTTGATCTGTTCGGCACCATCCATGATGTTAACAAAATTTGTTAGGAAATTGACCCTGAAACAACATTTCTCTGGGTCCATGGATGGTGCTGAACAGACCAATGATATAACATCACCAATGCAGAATTTGGAAAAGGATACATTAACGTTTAATGAACAATGTCTGGTTATGGACATGACAATGTTACTTGATACTAACTCTGATATAGAGACCTCAGACACGGTACTAACTTTTAAACCAAGTATGCAGAAAAGCATTTTCTATCCTGTAAATAGCAGAAGCAAAAGCATAGATATATTCCAGCGTACAGTTGAACAAAAATTAATAAAGTTGTCTGAAAATCTGACCCCCCAAAAATTGTCAAAAAATCAATATTCACACAATCTCACACTGACGCAGAAGGGAGCTTTAAATAAACTAAAATTTAATCATGACATAGTGATTAAGGAATCAGATAAAGGTGGGAATGTAGTGGTCATGGACCGTGGGTATTACATCTCAGAAGCCTTAAGACAATTAAATGACCCAGAAATCTATACTAAATTAACCTTTAATCCCACACAAAAATTTAGAGCCAAATTGGAAGATATTCTACAACTAGGCAAACAAGCTGGTGCATTCAGGGAAACTTATTTTGACACTTTACTTCCACCTACCCCACTCACACCCATTTTCTATTTTGTTCCTAAATTACATAAGGACAACTTAAATCCCCCCGGTAGACCCATCATATCGGGGGTGGGCTCCCTTCTGGAACCATTGTCTGAATTGGTTGATTGTTACCTACAACCATTAGTGGGGACATTAATGAGCTACATCAGAGACTCAACCCAGGTATTAAATAAAGTAAATCAAATTAAGTGGCAGGAATCCTATAGGTTTCTCACAATTGATGTTACATCCTTGTACACCTCCATTCCACACCACCTAGGTCTGACGGCAGTATCTTATTTTTTGAATAATTTTTCGAACTATAGCAAAGATATTATTTATTTTTTACTTACTGCTATAGAATTTTTGCTTCAACATAATTTTTTCATCTTTGAAGGGGACTGCTATCTCCAGAGGCGTGGCACTGCCATGGGGGCAAAATTTGCCCCCTCCTATGCCAACCTGTTTATGGGTTGGTGGGAGGCCTGCCACGTCTATGGAGATGGCAATCCCCTAAAGGAACATTTTGTATACTATGGAAGGTACATTGACGACCTGTTGGTGGTGTGGAATGGAGATGAAACGTCCATACAAAATTTCATTGGGAATATTAACTCCAATGATATGAATTTAAAATTTACAGCCGAGTATAACAAGACCACCATCAAATTTTTGGATTTGGAGTTGGTGGCAGATCCTGAAGTAAATGTAATAAATACCACAGTATATAGGAAACCCACAGGTGGTAACACAATTCTGAATTATAAATCGTGTCACCCTGGACACGTCAAGAAGGCAATTCCAAAAGGTCAGTTCCTGAGAACTAGACGAATATGTTCTAATGAACAAAATTATGATATTCAATGTAAAATCTTGGAAAATAGATTATTAGAAAGAGGGTATCCAGAGTCACTACTAAAAAAGAACAAAAGAGGAGGTAGACAGAATACCTAGGGAAAATCTTTTAAAATACAAAAACCAGTATGGAGACAGACATAAAAAGGAAAAAATCACAAAAAATAAAATTGTCTTTAGCACCCCCTACAGCCTGGAGTTCAATAAAATTTGCAGCATCATAAAGGAAAGTTTACCAATTTTAGCTGTAGACTCAGGCTTAGAAGAGATCACAAGAGAAGGTTGCAAATTTGTATCAAGAAAGGGTCTTACCATTGGAAATATGGTAGCCCCATCTGATTTACCCGCTGTATGTAAGAAAACATGGTTACCTAATAGATTAGGGTTTTTTAAATGCAAAGCACAGAGATGCAAAACATGCGACTATGTAAAAGAGGGAACTAAATTTAAATCTACAGTAACAGGTCGTGAATATGACATCAAATTTAATCTAAATTGTAAATCAACACATGTCATATATCTCTTGACCTGTAGGGGGTGCCAGATCCAATACGTTGGTAGAACAAAATGTTGTGTCAAAGACAGGGCTCTAGAACATATAAGAGACATTGAGGACCCAGAAAGGGATACACCGGTCTCAAGACACTTTAAAAATATGCATCAGGGGGATGCCTCCTTGCTTCGCATACAGGCAATTGACTATGTAATGAAACAAAAAAGAGGGGGAGACAGAGAATATAGACTCAATTTCAGAGAAGCCAAGTGGATTTTTGAGTTAAAAACTAGTCACCCTAATGGTATCAATAAGGAGAGTGATGTTAATTTATTTATTTAATAAAAGTAATAAATCATCAGTAAGGTATATCTGTAGAAAATATAAAGAGTTTCTTCATCCCACACAGTCTGATACATAAGAAATCAATCTATACAGAGTTCCTCAGTCTTTCCAGTGTTAACTATCAACATGTATATGACCTTAGTATCTGACTTTGTATCTTATCTGATTTTGTGTACTATCATTCAAATTAGAAAGGAAAGGGTTAACTGCAAATTTTATTTTAATTGAGACAGGCCTCTTTAAATAGAGGCAAATTGTACAGCTGACAGACAGCAGTGAACAAGCGTGTGGACGCACGCGAAACATGTCTGCAGTCAGTTACGCTGTAGCCTTTTTTCCTGTTTAATGGAGCCTTGTCTCCAATTTTGTTTTTATCCACTCCAATAAAGATCCTGTTTTTAGTTTACTGACCGGTGTGTGTTCTCCCTTTTTTGGATGTCCCCGGACCGAGAGGTTGGTGAAGAGTTGTGAAGTTTGCTTTCTGTTAGCCAGGTTCTTTTGGTTTGCATATACGTCACAAGTATACGCCGGAAGCGGAGGCGTTAGGACCAGAGCTCCAGGCAGCATCACCGGACGAAGGACATGTGCCTACGCTGAAGCGAACGCAGCCTGAAAGCACGGATCCCTGGAAGTGGTAAGCGCCAACCTTCTTCTTTCCCTTTTTTTGGTGAAACGCGTGTAGCTGGTGTTTGTTTAAGAGTTCAACAGGCTGAATCCTACTGCATACGAGTTTGGAGGCTGAAGCGGAATTGTCAGGAGTTGTAACCAAAGTTTGTTATTTGAGCAGATGGAATCCTCTATACACCACTGAAGGAGGCTTGTTTGGGGAGAGACACACACCAGGAGCTAGCTGACCGGTAACCCATAGGTGCAGCTAGGAGGTGTGGAACCGCGACAGTGGGATCCCCTACAGCCCTAAATACTGACCACTATGTCAGTGAATTGCTACAACAACAGCTGAGACGGTGTGATCCTTTATGGTGGTATGAGTGAGTACATATTCAGTGACTGTGAAATTACTGCATACAATAATACTATATACGACCGCGATTGCCTGGAGCTCCCTGGTGAGCGTTTGCTATGGTAAAGGGTTAACCATGGGCATACACAATTTTCTAGCCTGACACTCCACAGCCAACTCTGTTATTAATCTTTGTTCTTCCTGGACCTTTAACCATTTCTAGTGCCTTTTGGTTATGGTACTATAGAGCCTTTTTTTCCTGCGCTGCAACAAGGATCTGGAACTTATTTTACATTTTACTTTACTGGAATTGATTTGTTTTTTTTCATAGACCATTTCCCAATCATTAACTTTGTATTTATTTTTATTTTTCATGAGAGCTCTCTTTTTTAAGTTCCATCAGTGCACTATGGTTAAAACAAGGGGTTAATGAATGTATATTGATAGCCAATTTTTGACTGTGACAATAAATGTAATTAGGTTAAACACATATTTTCATATTCACTGTGATTGATGTTATTATTATTCTTTTGTGTCATGTGTTCTTTTCCTTAGTGGTTATATCAATTTATATTATTTAAGAATTAGTGAGTGCTGGATAGGATAGTCTTTTTTCTATTCCTTTATTGTAATACTATATATATATATATATATATATATATATATATATATATATATTTATTTATACTTATATACATATATAATTATGTGTACAAGCATATAATATATATTTAGACGTTGCTTCCATCGCTGCACTACTTACCCCATCTCGCGGCATGAGAACAAGGCTCCCATAGGAGCATATGAAAGCATGCTCTCGTGAGCACAATGCTTCCCAGCATTGCGAATGCAAGCTCGCGTTCGAATTGCTTTCAACTTGTAATACCACGCATATAATAGTGCGATAATATTACACAGTTGAGCGGAAATATCACTTACACTAAATCGATATTTAGCGCTCCACATGTAATCTGGCCCTAAATACATTATCATAATTAGCAAAAACATTCCTATTGAAAGGAAAAATATATATTTTGGGTATAGAATTTGATATAGCAGATGTATGTGGTTTCTAATTTGTGTGCCAAGTAGAAATTTTTAAAAGTCAATACAGTAATAGATTAATTTATTTTTCAGGTAAAAGTCTTAGGAGAGAAACCTATTCAAACAGTAGTCTAGTTCCTGTTTCTGAGTAGCATTACATTATTTAAACAATAACATTCTGATCGTTCAATAATTTTACAACGACTATGAAAAATACAAAGGACAGAAGGACTATAATGTGTTTATAAGGGAAATGGATATTTTAATGTACTTTTCAGCTAAACAGGATCTATTCTGATTAATTATTAACCATTCTAGTGGTATATTCAGAAATTACATTGTGGGGGGTCACTTCCAGGATGCCCAGCGGCGATTTTTTTTGAGGCGAGGCTGGATGAGAGGGTGCGGTGGGACATGCATGGACAGGATATGCTATGTGTGCAACTGGGTGTTTCATGGGCAGATCCAGGCATGTCATGGGTGGGCCTGGGATTGGCCTATGCATAATGGTGAGGAAAGCAAGGGATTACCACCACTAGGGGACAATTGTGAGGGGCTAGTACCCCCTGGTGATGCCATTGAGTTAATTTGGACATCATCTGGGACTTCAGATTTTTTTTTTCAACCTTTTTTTTCAATGAGTAATTTAAATTGGTCTTTCAGGTGACACCAGACCAGCAAATATTATCCCTTCAGAAATATAAATTATTCCTGATTTAATACAGTCCTGTTTGTAGTGAACAAGAGATTACAACTAGCTCACAAAATATATCAACTTTTGGAATGTAGCAACAGAAATGCACAGGGAGAGCAAACTAAGAGATATTTTTAGTGTAGGCTCAACTTCTCTTTACTGTCAATTAATATAAGTTCATCACCTTGAGACCTATTTTCTAAAGCTCTTGCTCAGGTGAGATTCTTTTAAAAAGTTCTATCAGTGTTACCATACCCTTTACAAGACTTTTTTAGGGAAAATTTACCTTGATAGCTCTGTATGTCTTCAAGGGAAGTAATTTACTTTTCTATATGCAAAGGAGATACATACATTACATTATAAAACAAAATAGGAAAGTGCTTTAAAATGCCTTTTGAAAGTCAAATGTAAACATTGTAATCAAAGAACACATTCAAATCGAATTAGTAAATCCATTTAATTATGTTAAAAATAATTTTTAACATAAACAGAATTTCAAATAAAAAATTCAAAGTGTACCTCTGTTTTCCACTGCAGCCTTGGCAAGTGGGTTGAGCAGAGGCATGCCTGAATTTATCTCACAGGTGTCATTGTATTCTCTAAGCAAGTAACACCTAAAAGTTTTGTATTTTTGTTTTTTACGTCAAATTTAAGCTGGTGAGTTTGTTTCAGAATACACAATGTAGGAAAAAGATATGTATGTGAAACCATAAGCAAATGCAAGACAAAGTAAACAGAATATAGCATAAATCAATTTAGATTTGGCATTTTAAAATCAAATGTTGCTCGGTGCTCTCTCTAATATTTACTATTCCCTGCAAGATTCTGCATTCCTGAGAGCCTCAATACTTTCTATGAGATGGAATCTTCAAATTTAGACCCCTTTCATAAAGATCAATTGATGTCTACCCATACGAAGGTTGGCATGGTATTTCAGTCCACACCATCAAATTTGGGTTAATAAAATCATGCACTAGCCTAAGAGATTATAAAACATTAATACACATGTCCATTAGCATTTATAGATACATTTTTTTTTTATATATTTTAAATCAACTAAAAATCAAGGTATTTGTAGGTTATAATAATATCTTTTAAATCACAAATTGTGTTCTCTGGAAGTCAACAGACAATGTTTAATAATAAAACAAATCTAATTAATCCTGCATACTTGAATGGCTATTAAAGTACCTTGCTGATAAGAAACAAAGACATATTGGGAATAAAGCAACCTCATTCATCGTCTGCAACAGCTATTCATTAATTAGTGGTTGCCCAATGTATAGTGTAGTGTTTTTTTACAAATTAGATTTATTTGACACAATCCTTCATAAATCAAAAGATAACTAAAAAAAGAATCATGTTTTCCCTAATACAACCTGGAAATTCAATAATTAACTTTCTTTAATTATGATTTACTCAAAATAAATTAAGTTTTAATTAGAAATTGTTTACTTAAAAAATATTTCCTCTTCTGAATTTTTCTCATGCCAGTAGTGTCATAACTAATGAATATGTGTTGAGTTGATATGAATTTTACTGTTCTTTGAACATTTGGATATGTGAATCTGAACCAGTTCTTTTATTTTATTAGCTAACCTGATTTTTTAACAGTTATTGGTACAGTAAGTTTAGGTAGAGCTAAGTTGCTCGAAGTAACTATTTCAAAATGATAAGGAGGGTAGAATTTATTAACCATTAGTTTATCTGACAATCACCATTCTTAGATATATTCCGATTTTAATGATTGCTTTTTATCTGACTATTCCCGCTGCTTGTTATGGAAACAGATTAGATCTATTTGACACTATCTTTCATAACACCAAGATGAATTTCCCATATATTCATATGTTTACTAACACAACCTTGAAATTCAACACTTGATTTCTTTATTCTACATTCCATTCTGTATTAATCAACTTTTTAATGAGATATCACTTAACAAAAAAATCCAGTTCAGATTTTTTTAAAGCCTGTGCTATCATGCTTAAAGGGACACAGAACCCAAATTTTTTCTTTCATGATTCAGATAGAGCATGAAAATGTAAGCATCTTTCTAATTTACTCCTATTATCAAATTTTCTTCATTCACTCTGTATGTTTATTTGAAATGCAAGAATGTAAGTTTAGATGCCGGCCCATTTTTGGTTAACAACCTGGGTTGTCCTTGCTGATTGGTGGATAAATTAATCCACCAATAAAAAAGTTCTGTCCAGAGTCTGAACCTAAAAAAAAGCTTAGATGCCTTCTTTTTCAAATAAAGATAGCAAGAGAACAAAGAAAAATTGATAATAGGAGTAAATTAGAAAATTGCTTGCTCTATCTGAATCAGGAAAGAAAAATTGGGTTCAGTGTACCTTAAAGGAGTTTAAAATTATATGTCCTTTATAAGCAGTGTTTAAACTTTTCTATGTGTAAATCTTAATCTGAAGGGCTTTGGAGCCCTTGAGGGCAGGGTCATACATGTGAGCCAGCTTCCCACAATGTAAGAAGCAGCGGTCATTAGACTGCTGCTGCTTACACTCTCAGCAGAGTGAAATCATCCAGAACTCATTAGCTTGTGGTGATTGACAGGCCCTTCTCTCACATGATTGGTCACATATGGGAAGGGGTTGGCATAACACAGTCACTTCAACGTGTAATAGTACATACGGAAAGCAGACGAACATGCCTGGTATTGAGATTATGTCACCCATAATTAGAGAGAAGAGTACAAAGTGTTTTTAGTGTTAAATTTCACAGACATCTTAAAAGTTAGTTGCATTACCAAGCTTTTGATGCAACTATTTTATAATGAATGTTGAATATATACGTAGGCAACAGATATACAATTCTAAACAATTTTTTGTATTTGTGTTTTATATAACATTTACCCTATAAAAACAAGTTAGACCTTAATAGTTTTACTGGAAATCAAATTCATGGGATAAAATTCTGTTCAATACAAAATTTACTATAATTTAGGGCTTACTATGTATTGCCTAGAATATGAGTGGAGCGCATAACTGCGCTTTCACAAGCACGATATTTGTGCCCCACGCTATAATACCAGTGCAAGCGAATTTCCTTGAAGTTCTTTCTTAGGTGCTGTAGTTACACTCTTGGTGGTCTCTGCTTTTAACGTTAAAAGCAGAGACCACCAGGAGTCTAACTACAGCACCTAAGAAAGAACTTCAAGGAAATTTGTTTCTCCCTGTAGGATCCTGTAATTTACAAGACACAGGGAACACAAACGGCAGTTTGTTGGAAACCATCCCGCTTTCATTATGCAGGAACGTGCGTCAGCACAGCTGATTTGGAGTCAGTCTGCAATGAAACACAAGGTACTAGCACCGCTGTGACGCACAGCACACGAACGGAACACAGTACCGGAGGATATTCAAAGTAAGTCTGTGCTTGACCATATAAGAGTCTGAAGACCCAGGTATGCCAAGTTTCTTTTCACATCAATAAGATACAAGACTTTATACAAACCTATTGGTCAGAATAATTGATTGTTCTCCAAACAAGAAACGGAGATACTGACACTATCAGATGCGGTTTAGCCCAAGCCTTAAAAACAAGACTGTACATTTTGATATTTGACTTTCTAAGCCATTATTTACTGAATTAATTTTTAGCGATTAAGTTGATTATCAATCAGTTTTGCAAGAGCTATGATTGTTAAGGTGGATTCAATTACATATAATAGTATGATAATAATAATCTTAAGATAATAATCTTAGGCCTAGATTTGGAGTTCGGCGGTAGATGGGTTGTTAACGCCACGCGTGTTTATGTCTAACGCACGGCATTGTTTGACTCCGGTATTTAGAGTTAAAATAAGACCATCTAACGATGCTCCTAACGCGTGTATGTCACACGCGTAATACTGCCCGCGTTAGACAGTCTCCCATAGAGATCAATGGGAAAGGCAAAAAATAGCTTTTTTCACCTAACACTCGATCTCGCGAGAATACGTACAGCTCGGTCATATGACGCATACCACATCATGCACAACAATAACACGCCGCAAATGTCACAACAACAATCAATCAACAAAGCACACAAGCATTACACATTCACAAGCGGGGGAAGTTTTAATACAATTTTATACGGGGAATACGCATATACTTTAAGATGCGGAAAATCGCTAAATAACAACAAGGATTAAAAAAGATATACATACACTCGAAACAAAATCGCATTCAATATCAATATATATTAGGAAAAACATACATATACAACACTTCACGAAGAACACACCATCGCAAATTCACATTTAAAAAGAATACTATTGGACAATGAAAGATAAAACGAACACTATGACATCATCGCATTCTACACATTCCACAAATACCAACTCTAAATGAGCATGCGCAAATTCACACACTTAATACACATTGCAATAATATTAATTGCTAATAAAGCACACCTGAACACTATTTACAACGGAAATTGGGACATAATTAAACATTTACACAGGGTATATAAGCACCACACAAGCATGGCTTCTTTGACTGTGTTGCTGTTGGGTCTTTGGAGATTGGAGGTTTAAGAATAGAGAGTTTGAGAATTTTTGAGAGTGAGTTAGTGTTAGCGTGAGAGAGTGAGTGAGTTAGTGGGAGTTAGTGGGAGTGGGAGAGAGTCTGTTAGTGGGAGCGTGAGTGAGTTAGTGGGAGTTATTAGTGAGAGTTGTTAGTGGGAGCGTAAGTTACTGGTAGTTAGTGAGAGTTAGTGGGAGTGTTTGTTAGTGAGAATTAGTAGTAGTGTGAGTTAGCGAGCGAGTGATTTTTCTGTACACTTAACACATTTACACGCAAACACATTCAATACATACATACACTTATCAATAACACTACATACACTCCATACCCCCTACCCCCTCATACTACACTCCATACCCCATTCCTTGTAGTCCCATTCCCTTTCATCCCATTTACTCTTATCCCATGCCCCATACCCATCCCATACCCATCCCCTAGTTACATTTAGTTTACATATCCTCCTTTTAGTCTTATTCTTTTCGTTTATTTAAATACTCCTTACCCTCTTTGTTTTTTACATCCCTCTCACACTTTAAGCACCTTTTTTGTCTTTTTAGTTCTTTATTTTGCCCCCCTTTTATTTCATCACACTCACTTTTTTTTTTATTATTTGGGGTTTAGTTTAGGGAAGAGATGGAGGCCAGGCAGGGGACAGGTAGAGGGGGGAGTAGAGGGAGGGGGAGAGGAACAGGGCAGGAAGGGGGGCAGGAAGCGGGGGTGGAAGCGGTGGGTGGACCCAGCCACTTGGTTCAAGATGACCAAGTGGCTGGGCCCAGTGGCGGTCAGAGTAGGGCTTCACAGTCCGGGAAACAGAGGGCATCGTCACAGGGGAAGGCCAAGGCGACTAGGGAGGCGAGGTTTACGATGGAGGAGAAGGAGGCCCTCGTAGAGGCCTATATGGCCAGGCATAGGATGCTGCAGCACCAAAAGACCACCCCGACTGACAAGAGGAGGCTCTGGAATGAGATCAGGAATGCAGTCAATGCAGTGGGTGGCCGGAACCGAGATATGGATTCGATCAAACATCGCTACCGGGACTGTAAACTGGAACTGAAAAAAAAGTTAGGTCTGGAGGCACGACATGCCGCAGGAACCGGTGGCGGACCTGCCATTGAAATCGAGTACTGCCGATGGGAGGAAATGTTGCGGCCCAGCATCTCCGAGGTGGAAGTAGTCGGTATCGGAGGAATCGATACCGGGAACCTGCCACTCTCATCTGACGGTAAGCTCATTGAACAATAATTTCACATACGAATGTATTTCAATGGACACTATACGCAAACATTTACTTTCATGATTGAGGTAGCGAATACAATTTGACAAAACATTCAAATGTACTTAAATTACCTAATTTGAATCATTCTTGAGATATATTTTAATGAAGAAATAGCCATGCACACGGTGAAACAATCACAGGAGGCAGCTATATTCAGCTAACAATCAGCATCTTATAAGCATATTTAGATATGCTTTTCAGCAAAGAATATCCAGAGAATTAAGCGAATTAGATAAGAAAAGTACATTCGAAAGTTGATACAAAATGTATGCTTCTAAATCATGAAAGATAAAACATTGGGTTTCATGTGTTAAGGATCAGATTAATGCTATAACGTTGTTTACACGCATTCAATTACTTTGCGGTTACATCAGTATCTAGGCTATAGGTTAGGTGTGCATTTAAACAGACTGAAAACAAACGCTAAAACATTCACAATGACCACAGATATCACAAACACGGTTTATAAAAAGCTGAAATCGTATTGATTGTTTGTTAGATTTCAAAGTGGATTAATGATTCTGCATTTGTAATTGTATCGTAAGCTAAGTCATTTAAACCTTTATTTGCAAATATGCTAATATATACATTTTTTTTTTCTTTTTTTTTTAATATACAGAGTCTGGGGACGAGGCAGCACAGCCTCCTGCATCTCCCCGGGATGAGAGTGGTGGTGAGGAATTTCCACTTCGGAGGGAAGAGGCCCCCCGTGACGAACAGCGCACGGGAGATGATGAAGAGGCCCCGGAAGCACAGGAGGATCCCGCGGAACCCGAGGCCCCTCAAAGACCCGCACTCCGCCGTGCACGGGCACCCCGCCGTGCACGGGTACATCAAGCACAACAAGAGGAAATAGCGGAGGTGCGGGTTCTACTGGACTACATAGACCAGATGCGTACCTCCCGGATAGAAAATATAGAAGGACGCAACAGAATACTTGATGGCCAAAATCAAATTATTCAAGGACAAAATCAAATCATCACCATACTGAATCGAATAGAAGAAGGACAAACCAGAATATTTCAGCTTCACCAAGAAATGTTCACTTTTTTCCGGGAGGCGCATGCTGGTCTACCTCCTGGTCCGCCTCTTGTTGCTGGGCCTCTTGTTGCTGGGCCTCTTGCTGCTGGGCCATCTCCTCCTGCCGGCCCATCTCATCCTCCTCAGCCATCTACTCCTCCTCAGCCATCTACTCCTCCTCAGCCATCTACTCCTCCTCAGCCATCTACTCCTCCTCAGCCATCTTCTCCTCCTCATCCATCTTCTCCTCCTCAGCCATCTACTCCTCACCTTGGTCGTCCCAGTACTCTTCCTTCCACTCTTCCCACAACAGCTCCAAGGAGGACTCTTCGGAGTCGGCAGTTGCCTCTCCCAGAGCCTCAGCCCCGTGGGAAGAGGGGAAGGAAGAGGAAGTAAGTATTTTTTTTCATCTTTACTGGTTTTTTTAATTTAATGTGTAATGGATAGGTATGTGATGATGTGGTTTTCATACACTTGTGGACCACACTCTGTATATAATCGACTTCTATGGGACCGGGTCCATGGAGGCAGATTGTTTGCAGAGTGTGGGTTATAAGTGTGTGAAAACCACATCATCACATACCTATCCTTGTTCATGATATTGATTGGTTTCTGTGATGTGATGTCCAAACTGTTTCCCGAATCGCTAACTAAATTACCATAACAATTATCCATGATGGCATATTACTGTTTGAATGCCAATAACACAGCTTAAAGGGACAGTCAGAAAATTATTGATTACAAAGAACACACTGTATTATGCATTATAAAGTTGGAAACAACAAAACATGGAGAAATATGTGTGACTTATGTGCTTACCCTTGTATCTCTGACTATGAAAAATGACCACTTATTTGTTGTTCATACATAACAACATTTTAGATATCAATGATCAATACATGGTCAATAATATGCTGTATGAGCACAAGGTTTTACATATACAAATGCTATCCAAATGCCCTCTAGTGGTCAAATTGTATAATGATTACATGCACTCTTCAAGCTCGAAGAAATGGGCACACGAACCTCATAGGTTTAGCTAGCAAATTTAAATACACAGACAAATGATCAATTGGTGAGAAACATTTGATATCATTGATATTACATAATTGACTTTTAGAATAATGAAAAACATTATTTGTTTTCTAAACTGTCCCTTTAACAACATTACATATGCTAACACATATTTGAAGCTTGTTGGTATATCTACATGTACTTTGTTAAAAAATAAATATTGAAATCACATTTATATTGACGTGTTAAATAAAGTCTATTTTCTTTAAGAGACATTATTGTGTTAATATTTTATTGTAAATACATTTTTTTTAACAATGAATATGGTTTAAAGTCCTTTTAGGAGTGGGGGGGGGGGTGAAAATGTGCTAACAATAATATATTTGAAGATTAAACTATGTGGATCTCATACATGATACAAAAAACAACATTTGCATTCAAGGGACAGTATCCTATATTTTTAACAGAACTGTATGTAATAGACACTACTACAAACAACAAGATTAACATATACTGATATCAATATTAAAAAGCTTCAAACACTTGAAAATAAAATAGGGTTAGCTATATTGAAAATATAGATGAACCCCCATTACAACCGTAAAAAAACACAATACCCCATCATTAACATATGAAAAGACCCTTTACACAAACTGGAGAAAGCTGGAGATGGTACTCACATGAAACTCAGAGGCTTTGCGAGGAGTCAGAAAATTACTTACATTTTCGTAGAACAGAAGAAAAAATAAACGTATTGGTTAAACAATGGACTATCTAACTAGAGACAAAATCAAAGCTTTTGATTTATAATGTGAGTGTCTAATGAACCTTTAATAAAATATACAACGAAATTACATTTAGAAGAAGTCGGCATCATATATTTAGCATATGATAAAGATAAATGCATATTGATTACTTTATTCAAACACAATAGCGCATATTTATTAATTAGATATATTCAACATTAAACACAACATTAATTTTTCAGAAAAAGGAACATTGTTGACAAACATATTAAACATGGACTATAGAGATTTGCACTTGCCTAGAAATATCATATGCATGAAAACATTTTGCTTTCGTTCGTTGATTCAACCAGACATCCAGCAAAAGAGAATGTGGTGGTCTTTATCAGCTACGGGTCAACAATGTAACATGATGCAAATAATACATATTCGCAAGCTTTTTAAAATTGGCTGCAGTCACAAACGTTTTTAACGTGCACAAATATTGCGGGACTACGTAATCCAATCAGACGTTTTTTTACCTTTGCATGTGACGTCTTAACATGGCGCTTCCTTGATCACGTAAGAACGCCATCCAATGAAAGGCACATTATTGATCATGTAAGAACGCCCCAAAAAAAAGGCGCATCCTTGATCGCGTCAAAACGCAATCCAATAAAAGGCATATTCCTGATCACGTAAGAACGTCAGTCAATACAAGGAATCATTGGACAGCCTGGCAGGTGACGTCTTAAGCAACATGGCGCATCCGAGATCGCTGAAAAACCGCAGACAATACAAGGACTCAGTGACATCTTGGCATATCACTAAGAAACGTATTTATATTTTAGGAACTAGTATGTGTGTAGATTGCTATCTAGGAATGACAACAAATCATGATTCATCTTTTCGGACTTGACTGTCCCTTGAACTATAGCTATGGTGTATATGTTTAACATTTAAAAGATACACATGCGAAATACATATGCCATTGATGTTTTAAGATATGTTTGGATTGTTGTTGAATAACAATAGTTATACATGGATTGATTAAACGTGTCATTTATTCAAGTTTAATTATTGTCAGCCTACCTATAGCCATATATGGGAGGAGATGTATTTTGTTAACATATTTGTTAACAAATATTCATCATCTAAATTATTTGCATTACACACAGAGATTTATTTGGTTACACTTTTACAATAATATAGAATTGAAAATGAAATACAGGTGCTGTCAACATTACAATAAGATTGTTTATTAATAAGATTATATGTCCTTGTTCATGTAAAAAGGACAAAAACGCTTTAGAAATGGAAATACATTCATTAACAATTGTGATCACCATCACTTAAAGGGACATTATTTTGTTTTTAAAAAGAGCATACACATAGACAATACTATTTCAATAAAATGAACACTTTACAGGGATTATATCATTGTTTCAATACTCAGATCATTTGGTAAAGGTGCATCAATTCATGCAGAGTTTCTAAATACACACATGGATCTAAACATTGAAATATACATATATACACAAATAACAATCTATATATACATATATAAAACAATTACTATGCTAATCATAATCAGGCAATGATAAAGCTAAGAGAAAAAAATATAAAGACAAATAATAAGATTACATTGGAGATGTTAATCTTAAAGTCATTTACTATTGTCTTACATATATGATTTTATTATTACAAATATATTTGGTAGGTCCCTTTAAGGATCAACAACATAAACTAGAGCTTTCAAAAAATAACATGAAGAATGAGGACAAAGATTCGTGAAATAAAATGTATTTTATTAGTATGTAAGAAAACATACACAACGTTTATAAATAATCTTGTAAAAATAAGGAATATATGAGCCATATGACAAGGTAACAGAGTGCATCACAGTCCATGAAGAGAGTTGCCAAGGGCCAGCATAGCCCCATTGGAGACATATGACAAGGTAACAGAGTGCATCACAGTCCATGAAGAGAGTTGCCAAGGGCCAGCATAGCCCCATTGGAGACATATGACAAGGTAACACAGTGCATCACAGTCCATGAAGAGAGTTGCCAAGGGCCAGCATAGCCCCATTGGAGACATATGACAAGGTAACACAGTGCATCACAGTCCATGAAGAGAGTTGCCAAGGGCCAGCATAGCCCCATTGGAGACACATGACAAGGTAACACAGTGCATCACAGTCCATGAAGAGAGTTGCCAAGGGCCAGCATAGCCCCATTGGAGACACATGACAAGGTAACACAGTGCATCACAGTCCATGAAGAGAGTTGCCAAGGGCCAGCATAGCCCCATTGGAGACACATGACAAGGTAACACAGTGCATCACAGTCCATGAAGAGAGTTGCCAAGGGCCAGCATAGCCCCATTGGAGACACATGACAAGGTAACACAGTGCATCACAGTCCATGAAGAGAGTTGCCAAGGGCCAGCATAGCCCCATTGGAGACACATGACAAGGTAACACAGTGCATCACAGTCCATGAAGAGAGTTGCCAAGGGCCAGCATAGCCCCATTGGAGACACATGACAAGGTAACACAGTGCATCACAGTCCATGAAGAGAGTTGCCAAGGGCCAGCATAGCCCCATTGGAGACACATGACAAGGTAACACAGTGCATCACAGTCCATGAAGAGAGTTGCCAAGGGCCAGCATAGCCCCATTGGAGACACATGACAAGGTAACACAGTGCATCACAGTCCATGAAGAGAGTTGCCAAGGGCCAGCATAGCCCCATTGGAGACACATGACAAGGTAACACAGTGCATCACAGTCCATGAAGAGAGTTGCCAAGGGCCAGCATAGCCCCATTGGAGACACATGACAAGGTAACACAGTGCATCACAGTCCATGAAGAGAGTTGCCAAGGGCCAGCATAGCCCCATTGGAGACACATGACAAGGTAACACAGTGCATCACAGTCCATGAAGAGAGTTGCCAAGGGCCAGCATAGCCCCATTGGAGACACATGACAAGGTAACACAGTGCATCACAGTCCATGAAGAGAGTTGCCAAGGGCCAGCATAGCCCCATTGGAGACACATGACAAGGTAACACAGTGCATCACAGTCCATGAAGAGAGTTGCCAAGGGCCAGCATAGCCCCATTGGAGACATATGACAAGGTAAAAGAGTGCAACAGGCACAACAATAAACTTTTAAAAAGGCCAAATGGCAACAATAAAAATAAAAATTCAACATGTGGACGGAGGATTCTTATCTGCCACCATGGAGCATATCCAGATCCTCCACTTACTGGTCATCCTCTTCATTGTCCTGTGCATGTCCAGCTCCAGATTCAGGCCTTGAACTTAATCGCATAATTGCACGCAGAGTCAAGTCCTGAACCCGGAGCTGGGCCTGCATGGTGTCGTTCATCCCTCTCAGGACAGCTGCGTTCCTCAACACGGCCTGCTCTACTCTTGCTATACCTTCTAGCATGAGCCATGCTGAGTCACAGCCTAAAATAAAAAATAAATTAAATATTAAGGATAATTACACAACAGACGAAATTTTTTTACTACATACATTGTCATCATAAAGACAAATAATTCTTTCCATCAATTAGTTTACATTTATTCTTTACACATGAATTAGGTTATTCAGACAGACAGAAATCCTTAAAGGGACATGTTACTCAAACATGTTGTCCCCTTTAATTGGTTTTAGATGATCCACTTATACAGCTTGAGTGTATCAAATCTTGTTAAAGGATTTACATTGTACTTACATCAGCAATTTAAAAATTAAATTTAGACTGTGGTAGGCACACCTATCCTTAAACATTTTGGCATTGAGGACAAGCTGTGTAAACATAGCAACCTGAAGAAATTACATTCCCACTGGGTTAGACAAGAGATAATGTATCAACATTTGTACATAAATTGTTGGATCCAAGTAGTGGTGATTGGTATATGTAGTGATATCCAATTAAAGGGACACTGAACCTAAATATTTAATGGACTGATTCAGATAGAGCATGACATGACAAATCTTTATAAATTACACATATTCATTATATTTTTTAATTCTCAAGCTAGATTTTGAATGCAAGAATGTTGCTTTTTATGGAAGCCAATATTTGTTTATCAACTTTGTTTGTGCCTGCTGGTTGATGGATACATTCATCCAACAATAAAGAAATGATGGCCAGATTTATTTTATTGTTTAAACTAATTATAGGAATTACTTTGTTTCAAAAAATATATCAAGAGAATGATGAATAATTCATAAGAGTATTAAATTATAAATTTGATTAACATTGCATGCTGTATTGGAATCACAATTTAAAAAATTTAACTTCACTGTACCTTTAAGTATCTTATAACGTGTATTTTGAATGATACTTACAGCTGTGCCTGGGAAGGACAATCCGACACCCAGGACAATGAAGGTTGAGACAGGGGGGAGGGATGGGATTGGCTTGGGGAGGGATGGGAGTGGCTTGGGGAGGGATGTTAATGGCTTGGGGAGTGGTGAGCTGCCGCTCCGGGGTAGGCCGTACAGCTGGGGAGTGGGGAGTTTGGGTCTGGGCAGCTGTACGGGCCAGAATATGGGGAGAGCGGCGAAGGGGGGTGTATGGGTGTTTTTTGGGAGGGACAGGATATGAACTATGGGAAGGGCTGGCAGTGGTCTGGGCATGGTCAGGAGTTTGGTCATGGGAAGGGGTCTGGGTCTGTGCAGGGGTCTGGCCATGGTCAGGGGTGTGTGCATGGGGAGGGGTCTGTGACTGGGCAGGGGCGGAAACCAGATGACCAGAAGTGGTGGATCCATCTGAAAATGTAAAGAAAATATATTAACATCTCATACATCCTGACATCAAATCAACGCATTTCAAATTGATTATGTTTTCAATATACTTCGAAGTGTGTTTGAATTTGTAAACAATTCTGAAATGAGGATATGGTATGTATATAGGCACTCAGATGAATATCAATGACTGTCTGTACAATTTTAACCTTATTATTGTGTTTTGGCCTGGAATATGCATGTGACATAATGATGGCATGAATTATATATTTAAAAAAAAAATAAATAAAAGCAGATTTTCATGCTGCCTGATATAGAAAGGGGGCAGTAGTGTATTTGAACAGACAAATAATATTCCTTTTTAAAGGGCAAAAGCTGTAGACTTTGAATGTCTTCAATAAAATGATTTCCAATAAAGAAACATGTTGGAAACATGATAGATATATTTCACATACCATCAGACTCCAAGGCAGCCTCTTCCTCCTCCGTCCCACATGTTACATCAATCTCTGTAAAACATAACATGTTGTGTACACGTTAAGATCAGATATTATAACATATGTTACTGTTGCTCAAATACGCACATCAATGTTGCATTAAAGATATACACACACAAAGTTATGATTTACATCATTTTGATGGAGCATACAAATGACAATAGATTTGTTATTGTCAATGATTCTGATTTTAAATGTATTGTTTGTATTAATGTTAAAATCATAAAAGCATAGTACATAGAACATTTAAGATTTCTCATGTGTGTATCACTTGATGACTGTTGTCAAAAAATAACATGTAAACAAACATATGTTATACATCTTATGAATAACAAATGTGTAGACTAATAAAGTTGAAATTATTAATCGTTCAATATTAAAAGAAAATTAATATATAATCAGAAGAGAAATAATTTTAATTTTTATAATGTTATGCTTCATCAGAATCATGATCATAATATTGATTAGCAATACACCTTCAATTACATATAAATGAGTCAATGGACTTACCAGGAGACCGCAAAGGCGGCTCTATGTCACTGCTGGATTCCTGTGGGCTCACCACACCAACTCTCTCTATGAATGATATAGATATATATTATTAAACACATTTGGGATATCACTAAATCCATCTGTCTCGAATTTTAACATTAATCAACTTTAAAATGTGAAGAATAGAGCAGTCATTACACCAGAAAATGCTTGATTGAATCAAGGGGATTCTGTTAAAATTTCTGTATTGAACATATGTTTAATGTCAGACTATATTAGACATCAAATTCATCTCAGATGCTGCTATTGCATATCTAAATATACCCATTGATCAATGTTCTTAACCCTTTAAGGACACAGCTTTCACTTTGCTCAATTGTTTTATGACGGAATAATTCCGTCATATGTCCTTAAGAAGTTAAAAGAATACACACAAACCACATATTGAAGAGCATCTGTTGACAAATCTAAACAAACACATGTGTCACATCGAGCCATTTGTGCAATGTACAGTAATCTTGTTTAGGACACAACACATATTTATCACAATACAAAACAAAATTGATTATTACAAATATGTAATCATGGTGCTGTTAGAGTATGCAGATATCTATAAAGTAACTCCAACAGAGAATGTGAATTATATATCAATAGTTTTTAATAAAAAGAATGTAAAGATGAATGAATCTATTTTGTCTTAAAGGGACACTGACATGATTAATTTAAATAATTGATTTCTATGTTCAAACTGTTCAAAATGATTTAACATTGACTCCTATTATAATTAGAATGTTGCTCGATTTTAATCTTAAAGGCAGATAAGCAATATTGGATTCAATAAATATTGTTTGTTGAAGGTATCCACCAATCATCAATAAAAACCCAGGTTGGTCAACCAAAATTTAGATGCACATAAACGTACTTTCTTGATTTTAAAATACATTTAGCAATAGAATATGTCACATATGATGATAGTATTATATTTTTATGTTTATTAATATTGCATACTGTATCTGAATGACAATATTAATAATTGTAGCTCAGTATCCCTTTAATCTAAAATTAAATTGATTCCACAATGTTGTTGTTAATGAATTATCTACTCCATATGTTGATGTAATGAATGGTATTGAGCATGCAATTCAAATCTAATATGTTATTTAAGGATATCCAAAGAATTATTTAATTTTCATCTATTAAAGAGACATTACATATAAATATTGAACAATGTGTATTTATTATTTAATCCGATTATCAAATGTTAACAGTTATCTTGTTATGTTTCTTTGCAAATCAATAATGATATTTTATATTACGGACAATTGTTTAATAAAAACCTGGGTTGTCCTTGACGATTGTTGTATCAATTATTCCAAACAATCAAGTTCTGTCCAGAGTACTGAAGCAAATAAATTAGCTATTTACTGCCTTATTTTTAAAGTAATGATAGCAACATCACAATGAGCATTCATAATGAGACAAGTTTTAAAGTTGATTAAAATAGTATACTCATTCGGAATGTATAAATCATTATTTTTTTAACTGTCTACCTTTAAGTATATTTTGAGTTCATGCCCCTTTAAAGAAACATTTCACAATAATGCTTAAAATATCATAAACCTAGGCACCTTCCTTTTGCTAAATTAGTCTAACATATGAGTAAAGCAAATTTAGATTAACTTCTAGATTGTTTTACACACTGACTGAAATATATTTATTAAAGGAGGTATTTTTGAGCCTTCAGCTTAGAGGGACATTAAGCTATATGTTATGTATGCATTTTGTATAATATTCTTATATTTGACCAACTTAATATGTTTTGTTATTCAATCATTATATTGTAATTATATATATATATTCTTGGATTAAATACATCTCTACATAGGCTATTTTGATGCTGATTGTTGTTTGCATATAGATGCCTTATGTAATTGACTAAGATATGTGCATTGATGTTTTTTTTAACAAGTATATTTAAAGACTGAATGTAATTCTATAGTACTTTCTAAATATGTTGAAATTCTTGTATGATATTTTTAAAAATCTATACACAATATACTTTGTGAATGTCCCTTTAAGGACCCAAACATTTTGTATTTTGATTTAACATTGACAAAATAAACAAAAGGGGAATTTACATTCTATATAGATATTTGATGTCTAACCCAAGAGGTAAGATTGTAATAAATACATAATATTACTAAGTATAGTTAAATGACTCCACTAGAAAATTACATAGATTAACCTGGCATCCAATAACTAGCTTTTTAAAAATATCAAGTTAAATGACCTACCATTTATAAATGTAATAATTAAAAGAATTTTTCAAATAATGTTTTGAGATACCTAAGGAAGATACAAGATCTTATACAATTATTTTTACATTCAACAACACTGTCACTTTCATGTAATTGAACCACTTCACCTTCTTAAAAGTTAAAATAAAAAACTTTTGACTACATATCCAAAATAATTTTAATATCTACATTTTCAAAAGAAAAGCATTGAAGAATCTCACTCCCCAATTAATGTTATAAAATATATTTTAATTTAATATTCTCAGAAGCATTTGATTTTCTAATATTAAAGGGCCACTAAACCCAAAATCTTTCTTTCATGATTCAGATAGAGAATAGAAATTTAAACAACATTACAATTTACTTCCATTATTTATTTAGCTTAATTTCTTAAATATCCTTAGTTGAAGAAAAAGCAATGCACATGGTGAGCCAATCACACGATGCTTCTATGTGCAGCAACCAATCAGCAGCTAGTGAGCATATCTAGATATGCTTTTCATCAAAGAATATCAAGAGAATAAAACAAATTAGATAATATAAGTAAATTAGAAAGATGTTTAAAATGGCATTCTGTTTCTAAATCATAAAAGAAAAAATGTGAGTGGCATGTCCCTTTAATGCATTATTTGATCTTATGCATGTGCTTGTCAAATAGCCAACTACCAGTCATGGGAGTCCAAGTTTTATTTATTTACAGATTATATTGATATTTAGTAGAATCTGTTCAAAAGAATGTATTTAATAATAAAATGTTTAGTATTAACATGTAAAAATAAATTTTATAGAAAAAAATACAATATTCCTGGAAGTCATCAGATGCCAATCTGAAATGACAAATAATAAAAATGGAACAAAGTTAATACACACGTTGTCAAATATTCATAAAATACATTTAAAATCATATGGTGTCTATGCTCTAACTTTGATCAAAATTTTTTAAAGATAATTATTAAATTGATTTAAAAGAAATGAAATACATACACCATTATATTGTTGATTCAAAATTCTATTTAAATATCCAAAATTCAAATTATACATAATAATGTATATCACATTTCAACAATATATGTATGCTGAACATAAATGTAATATTTCATGTCCATTCAAATACCTCTATATCAACTATAATATGTATTCCTTTTTCGGATTGTGATCCCTAAATATCTAATGATGAAATAAGTATGACTAATGTATGTAAGCTAACAATAATCAACATTCTTCATGTGATTCTTAACTAGCATGCACCAACCTGGATAATGCATGGTCTTTGAAAGTCAATTCAGGGGTAAACAGTTGATCTTCAATAGGTGTCTTATTCATCAGTTCATTAAATAGAGGACTGGGAAATACCATCTAAAAAAGTACAATCATCTAAGTGTCTGATTGTGATCCCTAAATATATAATTTTGAACTAAATATGACTAATGTATGTAAGCTACTAATATTCAACAGTCTTCACTAGCATGCATTGGTACACCAACCTGGACAATGCATGGTCTTTGAAAGTCAATTCAGGGGTAAACAGTTGATCTTCAATAGGTGTCTTATTCATCAGTTCATTAAATAGAGGACTGGGAAATACCATCTAAAAAAGTACAATCATCTAAGTGTCTGATTGTGATCCCTAAATATATAATTTTGAACTAAATATGACTAATGTATGTAAGCTACTAATATTCAACAGTCTTCACTAGCATGCATTGGTACACCAACCTTAACAATGCATGGTCTTTAAAAGTCAATTCAGGGGTAAACAGTTGATCTTCAATAGGTGTCTTATTCATCAGTTCATTAAATAGAGGACTGGGAAATACCATCTAAAAAAGTACAATCATCTAAGTGTCTGATTGTGATCCCTAAATATATAATTTTGAACTAAATATGACTAATGTATGTAAGCTACTAATATTCAACAGTCTTCACTAGCATGCATTGGTACACCAACCTTAACAATGCATGGTCTTTGAAAGTCAATTCAGGGGTAAACAGTTGATCTTCAATAGGTGTCTTATTCATCAGTTCATTAAATAGAGGACTGGGAAATACCATCTACAAAATAGAAAATCATCTAAGTGTCTCCAATAGGATGTCTCCACAGCCTTATTCTATCAAATAGTTTGCACTTACCATGTGAACATGTCTTTGTATGGTTTTCAAGGTCAGCAGAATTGAAAGATAATGCCAGACATGATCCCATTGGTATACTTCAATTTCAATCTTGGCTTTTTCCCCACTGTCAGTCTGGGCAATCTTCACTGTCAGGCTTCAAATTGTTCCCTTTCAGTCTTTAGATTAAGTCATCTCCCTAATGTAAGAAATATTTTCAAAAAAATTCATACAAGTGTGTGAATCAGTTCTGTACCCCTCTCCCACCCCCCATTTCATAATAAATTTATGTCACTAGCTTACTAAGCCTGTGTATGAACCTGTGTTATTTTCTATCAAGTGTGAAGATGAGTCATATTGAGCAGAACAAACCTCTGTGTGACATTGAACCATAGTCATTCTAGAGTATCCCTTTCTGATTATGTACATTTTAAGTAATGTGTAAACAAAATTATATTTTTTAAAATGTATGCCATATGATGTATTTGTGTACAATTCATGCCAGCAACAGTCCATACATTTCTACTTACCATCTGATGTCCTCTTTAAAAACCAGGTGGCAAAGACTCGCTATAGGACCCAATGCCCAGAGCATCACCTATATGAATAAATTAAACAATTATTCTAACATTTGATCAATCCTAACATGTTTGCACAATTCTCTACTTGTCATTTCCCTAGAGTTCACATCTATTGAAAATACTCCAGTCTAACTTCTATTCTTTACCGTCTAAAGTGGCGGTTGATGACGTCTGCTCTGACATCAAGTCCCTCGTCCCGGAATTCCCCCTCTAGAACAGGATCATCCTCCTCATCTCTGAGGAGGTCTCTGTCCACCGGGACGGCCTGCAGCATCCCAGCCCGCTGTGCAATATTATGCAGGACGCTACAGGCTACAACGATCTTAGCCACCTTCTTTGGGTTGTACTGGAGTGCTCCTCCAGAACGGTCCAGGCACCTGAATCTCATCTTCAGGAGCCCGAACATCCTTTCAACCACCGCCCTGGTTCTCTTATGAGCCCTATTGTAGCGCTCCTCAGACACATCAGTCGGGCTACGCAAGGGGGTAATGAGCCAAGGCCGGCTCATGTACCCAGAATCACCTATAAATTTTGAACAGAACATAATTCAAACAGAATCCTTAAACTAGTATATTCTTTTATAAATATTTTTTTGTACACGATAATCCATATTAAAAGTTGTCAGAAACATCCAAAAAATAACTTTCTATATTATTCTGTATCTTCCCATTTCAGCTAAGACATGCTACATATGCGTATTTCTCATAAAACAAACCTTGTGTAAAATGCTAACTACATTGTTACATTGCATTCTCTATCTGAGCACTTAAGGTAAGACATGCTACATATCTGCATTTAAATAAAACTAGACATTAGCGGAAAGAGACAATGACAGGGTTAAATTGCATGAGATAATATCTTCCCATTTCAGCTAAGACATGCTACATATGCGTATTTCTCATAAAACAAACCTTGTGTAAAATGCTAACTACATGGTTACATTGCATTCTCTATCTGAGCACTTAAGGTAAGACATGCTACATATCTGCATTTAAATAAAACTAGACATTAGCGGAAAGAGACAATGACAGGGTTAAATTGCATGAGATAATATCTTCCCATTTCAGCTAAGACATGCTACATATGCGTATTTCTCATAAAACAAACCTTGTGTAAAATGCTAACTACATGGTTACATTGCATTCTCTATCTGAGCACTTAAGGTAAGACATGCTACATATCTGCATTTAAATAAAACTAGACATTAGCGGAAAGAGACAATGACAGGGTTAAATTGCATGAGATAATATCTTCCCATTTCAGCTAAGACATGCTACATATGCGTATTTCTCATAAAACAAACCTTGTGTAAAATGCTAACTACATGGTTACATTGCATTCTCTATCTGAGCACTTAAGGTAAGACATGCTACATATCTGCATTTAAATAAAAGTAAACATTAGCGTCGGTAAATAACAAATGGTTAAATTGCATCCTATAGCTGAACATGACGCTAACATTTACAAACTACAGGGGCAATTGTCAAACTAATTAACCATGTTGTGCACAAATACTCACCAACGAGATAACCAGGGGGCATTTGTCTTTCCTCAAACTGTCTCCACAGGGACGACAGAGAGAGGATGCGGGCATCATGACAAGCCCCTCCAAAATTCGCATACACATGCATAATCCTCATCCGTGCGTCACAAACATACTGCACGTTGAGGCTATGAAAATGTTTGCGATTTCTGAAGGGCAAGTCATCAATTGGAGCACGCAGCGCAATGTGGGTACAATCTATGGCTCCCAAGACATTGGGCAATTGAGCAATATCAAAGAATTCCCGCTTCAGGCGCCTCCAATCACCATCATTCTGTGGGAATCCTATGTATTGCTTACTGATACATACCATGGCGTCCAGAAAGTTATCAAACACCACAGAGAATGTACCTTGAGCCAGGCCATGCATGTACAGTTCTCCGGATTGAAAACTCCCGGAGGCCAGGACGTATAGACAGCTTAGCATCTTACTCATGGGGGGAACAGCAGTCCTTATTTGTATACGTGGCTCCAAATGAGGTTTAAGAAGCTCGTAAAGGCCAATGAGCTGTTCGCGATCGAGCCGATACTTATCAAAAACCTCAAAGTCGCTCATGTTTTCCAAGGTGGGTCTCACCCTGTAGACAGGAGGACCTCGAACCAGACGACCCCTTCGTCTCGGTCTGAGCCCGCCGAGGCTGCCTGATTCAACCAACAGCTAGTTCGCCAATAGCAGCACCAGCAGCGTCTACCATGTCATCGTCATCCATCTTTCAAAACAGCGTAACAAGGTATGCACTTGATCTGATGTGGATCATAAGTGATGCTTTGGCCATGTTGTTTGGGGGATTTATAGTACGATTAGTCCAATGGTAGTGAGTTTGTAATGATTGCTGATTGTATTCACTTGTTTGTATGTGAGCGGCGCGAATGCTTTCACAGTGGGCGTTTATTTGTTGTTTGCTGAAATGTTGTTTTCCAACAATGAATCTCAATGTGAAAGTGTCAAATATCACACATACAGTGCATGTTTGTAATGTTTGTTCATATGCGTAATCAATATTTCTTAAACGCGATCTTATAGTAACAAGCACACGTCCAGGCTAACATGAATGAAAGTGCATAGTTGTGTATAATGTGCATCGAATGTGATCTATCAATGTTGCTGCAATATTGTTTGTAAACGATAAAGTAACATCTGCCATCTGTAGGATTGTATATATATGAGTGATTGCCGAGCAGTAAATATTGTACGCGTCCCTTTAAAATCGCAATAATAATTCCGAACTTCCCGTATGCCATCTGTAGTATTGTATATATAAGTGATTGCCGAGATGTCAATATTGTATGCGTCCCATTCAAATCTCAATAATAATTCCGAACTTCCGGCTGTCATCTGTAGTATTATATATATAAGTGATTGCCGAGCTGTCAATATTGTATGCGTCCCATTCAAATCTCAATAATACTGAATAACTTCCGGCTGTCATCTGTAGTATTGTATATATAAGTGATTTCCGAGCTGTCAATATTGTATGCATCCCATTCAAATGGCACTAATACTGAATAACTTCCGGCTGTCATCTGTAGTATTGTATATATAAGTGATTGCCGAGATGTCAATATTGTATGCATCCCATTCAAATCGCACTAATACTGAATAACTTCCGGCTGTCATCTGTAGTATTGTATATATAAGTGATTGCCGAGCTGTCAATATTGTACGCGTCCCTTTCAAATCGCAATAATAATTCCGAACTTCCCGTCTGCCATCTGTAGTATTGTATATATAAGTGATTTTAGATCTGACAATATTGTATGCGTCCCATAAAAATTGCACTAATACTGAATAACTTCCGGCTGCCATCTGTAGTATTATATATATAATTGATTTGCGATCTGACAATATTTCTTAATTGAAATCTCAATAATAATGCTGTTCAAAAGTGTGGTTTACGTATATGTTGTATTGTAGTATTGAGTGTTAAAGTTCCTAAAGGGGCGGTACAGTGGTGAATCTGTGATGTGTATGGTTGAATCTTGTAATGACGTCATGATATTCTTAACCTGCCTATGTAGTTCTGAAATCCTCATTGTGTTGTTGTATTGTGCTACATTGTTATTGTGTGCTGAATAAAATATAAATGTGTGCTTTGTGGTTGCGTCATGGGTGATGCGTGTTATGTACATGTACGTATATATTGTGATTGTGTCCCACATATGCTGACTTCTATATAGCGGTCTGGCATTGTTGTTCCTTCCCATAAAGTGACATCTGTAATCTGGTGTAATGATGTTTTTGTTGTAGGTAATTCCTAATGGTTTATTGTGATGGAATCATGATGTTAAAAGTACAGTCAAATCCATATGTTGTGTTTTGTGATTCCTGTAGAGAATGTAATGTGTTTGTCCCCCATCATTTGAATGCACATGTATGAGTGAATGTTAAAAGTAATATATGTGCATCCATGAGTGATCATGTGTTAAGCCTATGTAAATATGCAGTTGCTGCAAGCATATGAGTTGAATAACATAAATGAAATAATAAAGGTAAATGAGAGGTGTTTCCCATTGTGTACTGTTTGTGAATCCAGAAATGTTTAGTGAATTTTATTTTAATTTTAAATGTAATTTTATTGAAATAATAATGTGTTACTAGTGATGTGGATTTGTAGTTGATGTAATCTAAAAGTGTGAAACAATTTTATGGTGTTGTGAATATTCAATAATTAAAAACCATAAGTCCACCATAGGGAAATAGTCATTTCTTAATATATTTATCATAGCTGGGTCTAACGCATGAAATCATGTATTTTCTAGCGCTGGTATTTGGAGTTTTTCAGTCTACGCTATTTGCGTGCGTTAGGGAAATGAGGGTTTCGCGTGCACGAGCACGTCTTCCCAATAGAAGTCAATGGAGGCTCTAAAGATTTCTCATTTTTTTTTCTAAGACTGGTTTTCCTCGTAAAGTGAGTGACGTCATGAGCTTGTGTGAAAAAGTAACTAAATCGTGTTCTTTTTTTAATAAATAAATATTTTGTGTATGTCATGTGGTGTATATTGTTTGTATGCATCGATGAGTGTATGTTTGTGATAATGTTATTAGTTAGATGTAGGTATATGAGGGTCTTTTCCCGTATGTCCATGTAAGTCAATGGGAAAATGGATTTGTGTGGATTTTTTTCAAACACCCGAGATCTCGCAACTTTAATACTTTGTATTTTGCTGAAAAAATATTAAATATGAAAAATAAATATAGTGTAGTGTTTGTATGAGTGTAAGTGTACTTTGTGTAATATTTTTTTTGGGATTCGTGGATGTTTTTGTTGTCGGTATATGTTTACTACTGGGTCTGAGGTGGCGGTAGAAATGTGAGCGTTAGGTGTATTTTGAGTGGCGGTAAATAAACTCGAAATACCGGAGTGCGTAAGAAACCCACGTTAGGAGCCTCTAACGCTGGTTTTCACGGCTAACGCCGAACTCCAAATCTAGGCCTTAATGTTTTTATACTTTGCATCATGCTATTATTGGTTGTAATTGTATGAGATAAAATAAGAGATAGAATATTAGGGCATCAATTTTATGGGAGACGTCATTCATTTTTAATAGTTTATGAATTTATATATGTATTTTATTGCAATCACATTAATAAATTTAATATTTTTTATAATAATTCTTATAGTATCATCTTCTTGAACCCTTGAGCTTATTAGCGCTCCCTAACTTTTATACTGTGTGTCAAAGTTATTTAATGTGCACCTATAAATGGACAAATTTACCCCTTAACTGGCACACGTAAAAATATCGCTTCACTTGTAATCTAGCCCTATATGTATAAAAACAAAATTAAAAGAACTGAGCAGCCAGGAAAGAACATAAGAAAATAAATAACGGAGATTAAAAATATTAAACTGTGTTACATATTTTGAGGAATGGGATCTTTTATAGTAGCACATATATTTTTACAGATTGTAGTTTATGTTTATGATGGGTTTTTTTGCTTTTTTTTTTAAAGAATGGTTCCCTCAATTCAGGAAATATAATAACTACACCCAGTCATTATCTAACAAAATGCTCTGAAATAAGAGGATGAATAAGTGAGTTAAATACAGAATGGCCACAAAGAAAAATAATAGAATTAATTTGTTTCATAGTAGAGATGTTCTAAGTGTTCACCCTTAGCCTTTCTCTGATCTTCTCAGCCTTTCACTGCTCTTACCATTGAACTCAATGATGTTCTCCAGAAAAAGGTTAGAGAATACTTTCTCTCATATTTAGTAGTGCAATTGGTTTTACAGTTCCGCCAAATTCTAAATACCTCTCTTGACAATATGGACTGCAATAGTGCAAACCTATATTGTTCCCTGTTGCATAATGCACAACTAAGGAAAAGTTGCTACATTTTGAAATGTGAGTGGCAACTCATGTTTTTGAATCGACCTGTAAGCTCTGCCAATCATGGCCTAGAGTTCAAGTTGAGCAATATTGTTTTATGGCTTATGAGTGCTAACTGAGGTCCTGGTAAAAAATGATCACTCCCAGGTTAGCACTGTTATTACAAGTTAAAAGTAAAAAGTTAGCTAGCGAATAATTAGCTAGCGAGTGAAAAACTCTGGCGGATAATTAGCTAGTGAGCGAAAGACTCTGGTGGATAATTTGCTAGTGAGTGAAAGACTCTGGTGGATAATTTGCTAGCGAGTGAAAGACTCTGGCGGATAATTAGCTAGTGAGTGAAAGACTAAGGGCTCCATGTACTAAGCAGTCAGCGAGCTACCCGCAACAAATCTCACGTCAAAACTCGCAAACTGATATGTACAAAGTCGTCAACTATGTTCAAACTCGCATCTTTAAAATTGCGAGCGTACTTATCCACCAAACCTCGCTACCTCTCCATTTTTCACTGTAATTACACACATTTGACCACCAACTCGCCAAAAACGAATGTACTAAAAAATCTATTTGTCCGCTCGCGACAATTTCCGCTCCCGGCGGGCAAGGTACAAAACAATAGGAAAGTCACTCTAGAGGCCAGTCTAGACATATATAAATGGCAGTAATATCAACATTGTACTTACATTGTTCATTTCAGAAGCTATGGAGACGCTTCTGTATTTGTTTATTCTCCGTGTGATGCAAATCCGGTCTAGAAGACAGAATACTGGAAATGTCGCTAATCGAATGGTTAGAAGAAGGAGAGTTCGTGTCCCCCGTGTATTCCTTCCACGGGTTGGTTTGCACAGCCTTTCTGACCGAGAGATCATACAAAGATTCCGGCTTGATCCAGATTCCGGTTTCAGATCCAGATTAAGCCATATCCAATTTGTAAATAAATATTACAAAAATAACGCTCTGTAATCACTCTTCAAAAATTTTTGAACAATAATAAAGTTGTTTAGAAAAGTTGTACTTTTATAGGAGCAAAGTTCTATTCCCGCGACTACTATGATGTTCGTGACACCTTGCATGTTACGTGTTAACAATTGGCCAGAGAATTCAACTGAAAGTTAAGTACATCAGCTTAGTCGCGGCGAGCGGGGCGTCAAATTTATCAATATTCCGCCACTGCTCGCGGCGGGCTAGACGTGTCTATTTATTGGGGGATTATTAGTACATAGCGACAGCGGACACCATTTCGCCCGCGGCGAATAACGGCGAGTTTATCCGCGTCTACAATGACGGATGAATTGACGGCTTAGTACATGGAGCCCTAAGTTGGCTATAGCAACTGCGCTAACTCCTCCCCATAGACTTCTATGGTGCATGCTTAAGGAAAGGCTTTTCTATTTATCACTCGTAACTGCGCTAAAGCCAAAGGTGCTTTAGGAATATTTGAAATTCCTATGCTCTTCACTTAGAAGAAAATGTTCTTTTAATTTTATATATATATATATATATATATATATATCTTTTAAAATAAATAGAACATGTTCTAAGTGAAGATAGGAATGTAAAGTATTCCTAACTCACTTCAGGTTTATGGCAGTCTAAAGCAGTATCGGATTAGCACATGAGCTATAACTGTTTTTTGTTTTTTTACAGTTTGCTCCCCAGAATTATATGGGGAGAAGAAACTAACACTGTTGCCATATCCAAAATTCTAAAGTAAATGAGTCTCATTCTTTTGTTCGCTAACGTTTTACTTTCAACTTGTAATACCAGTGCTATTGCAACCACAATAAAATGTTACTTTGAGCGCAGTTAGCGTGAGAGCTAAAAATAATTTAGCATGCATTTTTTTAATCTGGCCCTATGTTTGGCTGCAGGGGTGCAGCATTGGAAAAATGGTGCATTGTTTTCCTATATTTAAAACAAATAATGAGTTGTTAAATTATGACAAATTGTGAACTAGAAGACTTGAAAAATCTGTCAGTTTAACCAATTAAATGTAAATGTAATATATTTTTTTCTTTTCTAAGAACTTTGATATACAAACATGTATTTTGATTCAAATTCTAGTGAAAACGGTTCTGCTCTGCTTGGCAAATAAATCTATGAATAGACTGACTGATATTTAACACATATTTTTTGCTTCTGACTCATAATTTAGGACACAAAAGAAGCCAGTGCATTCCATTATAGCAAATAGGTTCTGCATAACCCTGTGTATTGCACTGTAAATATAGCCATAAACATAGGGATGTAGCAGAACATTGCGTTCTTATTACAGTTTCTACAAAGGTGGTAATGCTGTCACTGTGTAACTAGCCAAAGAAGCTAAAAGCAAATTTACACAGTGCACCAGCCTGTCTTTACATAGGGATTGTTATTGTATCCTTATGTCCTGTACTTTATGACTTTATTAGCATTTGGCTCTCAGGGGATTCAGTTTTTACCATTGAATATTCTCAACAGTATCTGAGATAGCTATGGCTCAATATGGTTGTCACGGAGATTGAAATGTAAATTCATCTATTTTTTATTTTCAACTGATTTATAGTTTGCACTTTTTACAGTAAATAGTACAAACTGTACTTGCTATATATTTGTACACATATCATAAAAATGTTTAAATGTTTGTATTACCATAGGTATTTCATTCCCAGAGAAAACAAAGTACACAAGCAAACATTTTTCAATATCTTTATTTCACCAGTTTAATTAATTATATTAACACAAATTACATTTCATGCAATAGCTATTTTATTCTGCCTCATCAAGAAAAATAATGTGTCTATTTTAAACACATCAATTTTAAAGGAATAGCAAATATATTTTACATATAATTAAGAGCTGCTTAGCAAACAATCTGCATAGAAAAATAAAAATAAATGTAGTTCCCTGAAACTGTCATTATGTTAGCACAATTTGTTTAGGGATTCACCCCTTTAAAAGTCATTTGAGTATGTTAAGTCTTTTCAGTGGCAGAGCCAGGTGTAAATGTTCCTAGACAATACTTAAAGGGACATGAAACCAAAATGTTTTCATTCATACAATTTTAAACAACTTTCCAATTAACATCTGTTCTCTATTTTCCTTAATTATCTTAGTATCATTTGCTGAAGAAACAGCAATCCACATGTTGGTGCTCTACAAATAAATGATAATAAAAATAATCATAATATATATGCAGCCACCAAATAGCAGCTAACGAGCCTACCTAGGCATAATTTTCAGCAAAGGATATTAAGAGAATGAAACAAATTAGATAATACAAGTAAATTGGAAAGTTGTTTATCACTGAATGCTCTATCAGAATCACCAAATAAAAAAGTGGGTTTCATGTCCCTTTAAAGGGACAGTAAATACTTTCTAATTACAAGACATTTCTGTTGTGCTGCTAAAGAATAACATATCAGCGACGTCTTAACGTTTTTAAAACAAATTAACATTCTTTTTTCTGCAATTATTTTTTAGTAAGCAAACTTCACCCTCCATTTACCTTATTTGGAGGAGCCAATCCAGGCTTTAGTCCTTAGGCAATAAGACTAGCCCCAGCTATAATGTTAGCAAAGAGTGCATTGTTTTGCAGTTTTTAATAGTTAAAGACAATTAACCCCTTAATGACCACAGCACTTTTCCATTTTCTGTCCATTTGGGACCAAGGCTATTTTTACATTTTTGAGGTGTTTGTGTTTAGCTATAATTTTCCTCTTACTCATTTACTGTACCCACACATATTATATACCGTTTTTCTCGCCATTAAATGGACTTTCTAAACATACCATTATTTTCATCATATCTTATAATTTACTATAAAAAAAATTATAAAATATGAGGAAAAAATGGAAAAAAACACACTTTTTCTAACTTTGACCCCCAAAATCTGTTACACATCTACAACCACCAAAAAATCCCCATGCTAAATAGTTTCTAAATTTTGTCCTGATTTTAGAAATACCCAATGTTTACATGCTCTTTGCTTTTTTTGTAAACTATAGGGCCATAAATACAAGTAGCACTTTGCTATTTCCAAACCATTTCTTTTCAAAATTAGCGCTAGTTACATTGGAACACTGATATCTGTCAGGAATACCTGAATATCCATTGACATGTATATATTTTTTTTTTAGTAGACAACCCAAAGTATTGATCTAGGCCCATTTTGGTATATTTCATGCCACCATTTCACCGCCAAATGCAATCAAATACAAAAAATCGTTCACTTTTCACAAATTTTTTCACAAACTTTTGGTTTCTAACTTAAATTATTTACAAACAGCTTGTGCAATTATGGCATAAATAGTTGTAAATTCTTCTCTGGGATCCCCTTTGTTCAGAAATAGCAGACATATATGACTTTGGCGTTGCTTTTTGGTAATTAGAAGGCCGCTAAATGCCACTGTGCACCACACATGTATTTTGCCCAGCAGTGAAGGGGTTAATTAGGGAGCATGTAGGGAGCTTTTTGGGGTAGTTTTAGCTTTAGTGTAGTGTAGTAGACAACCCCAAGTATTGATCTAGGCCAATTTTGGTATATTTCATGCCACCATTTCACCGCCAAATGCGATCAAATTAAAAAAAAAACGTTAATTTTTTTCTCAATTTTAGGTTTCTCACTGAAATTATTTGCAAACAGCTTGTGCAATTATGGCACTAGTGGTTGTAAATGCTTCTCTGGGATCCCCTTTGTTCATAAATAGCAGACATATATGGCTTTGGCATTGCTTTTTGGTAATTAGAAGGCCTCTAAATGCCGCTGCGCATCACACGTGTATTATGGCTAGCAGTGAAGGGGTTAATTATGTAGCTTGTAGGGAGCTTGCAGGGTTAATTTTATCTTTAGTGTAGAGCTCAGCCTCCCACCTGAAACATCAGACCCCCTGATCCCTCCCAAACAGCTCTCTTCCCTCCCCACCCCACAATTGTCCCAGCCATCTTAAGTACTGGCAGAAACTCTGCCAGTACTAAAATAAAAGGTATTTGGCCCTTTTTTTTTAAATAAAAAAAAAAGCATATTTACATATGCTGATGTGTAGGATCCCCCCTTAGACCCCAACCTCACTGATCCCCCACCAATCAGCTCTCTAACCCTTCCCCTCTGCCTTAATGGGCGCCATCTTGGGTACTGGCAGCTGTCTGCCAGTACCCAGTTTTGTAAAAAAATGTGCCTTTTTTTAAAAAAAATGCCCTTTTCTGTAGTGTTGCTTCCCCCCCCCCACCAAGACCAACCCCCAACTCCTTCCAGGTCGCTTAGATTACATTTTTAATATTTGAATTGTATTGTTTTTTTTAACTTTTAACTTTTTTTTTTCTGTAGTGTAGCGGTTCCCAACCGCTCCCGCCCTGTGCACGTGCCCCCCCACCACCCCCCGTGCACGCGCGCGCTCCCGTGCGCGCCCCCGGAGGTCCCGCCCCTGATCCCGCCCCCTCCACTCCACACACAGCATCGATGGCCGCCCACCCGCCTCCCACGTAAGCTCCCACCCACCAACGATACCGGCCCTCGATGTCCGGTGCAGAGAGGGCCACAGAGTGTCTCTCTCTGCATCGGATGGCCAAGGGGGGTTATTGCAGGATGCCTCCATATCAAGGCATCACTGCAATAACCGGAAAGCAGCTGGAAGCGAGCAGGATCGCTTCCAGCTGCTTTCCAGACCAAGGACGTACGCCACACGTCCTCGGTCATTAACTATATTTTTTTTGAGGACATGTGGCGTATGTCCTTGGTCGTTAAGGGGTTAAGGACTGATATCTAGCATGGTTAGCCTTGACAAGTCAGGTAAATTACATGAAAAGGGCAAAATAAATAATGAAAATATATTGCAAAGTTGTTTTATGCATAGCTTAACATTTTATATAAAAATCTCAATGAGTTTGCTGTCCCTTTAAAGAAGCATACAAATATTCACCTAGATTACGAGTTTTGCAGTAACGGGTGCGGTGCTAACGAGCAGTTTATGCTCACCGCTCACTTACAGACAGCGCTGGTATTACGGGTTTTTTCTACCTTAATTCAGATTGGCTGATAGAATTCTAGCAGCCAATCGGAATTGAAGGGACGCCATCTTGGATGACGTAATTTAAAGGAACCTTCATTCTGTGTTAGTCGTCGGAAGAAGAGGATTCTCCGCGTTGGATGTCTTGAAGATGGACCCGCTCCGCACCGGATGGATGAAGATAGATGATGCCGTCTGGATGAAGACTTCTGCCCGTCTGGAGGACCACTTCTGCCCAGCTTGGATGAAGACTTCTGCCCGTCTGGATGGCCACTTCTGCCCGATTGGATGAAGACGTCTCCCGGTAAGGTGATCTTCAAGGGGTTAGTGTTAGGTTTTTTTAAGGGGGGATTGGGTGGGTTTTAGAGTAGGGCTGGTTGTGTGGGTGGTGGGTTTTAATGTTGGGGGGATTTGTAATTTTTTTTACAGGTAAAAGAACTGATTACTTTGGGGCAATGCCCTGCAAAAGGCCCTTTTAAGGGCTATTTGTAATTTAGTGTAGGGTAGGGCTTTTTTATTTTGGGGGGGCTTTTTTATTTTGTTAGGGGGATTAGATTAGGTGTAATTAGTTTAAAAATCTTGGATCTTGTTTATTTTTTTCTATAATTTAGTGTTTGTTTTTTGTACTTTAGATAATTTTATTTAATTTAGGGAATTAATTTAATTATAGTGTAGTGTTAGGTGTAATTGTAACTTAGGTTAGGTTTTATTTTACAGGTACTTTTGTATTTATTTTAGCTAGGTAGTTATTAAATAGTTAATAACTATTTAATAACTACTGTACCTAGTTAAAATAAATACAAGCTTGCCTGTAAAATAAAAATAAACCCTACATTATTTAGATTGTAGCTATCTTAGGGTTTATTTTATAGGTAAGTATTTAGTTTTAAATATGTATAATTTAGTTAATGATAGTTATTTTATTTAGATTTATTTAAATTATATTTAAGTTGGGGGGGATTTGGGTTAGGGTTAGACTTAGATTTAGGGGTTATTAACTTTAATATAGTGGCGGCGACGTTGGGGGTGGAAGACTAGGTGCTAATAAATAAAGGTAGGTGTCGGCAATGTTAGGGACGGCAGATTAGGGGTTATTAATATTTAACTAATGTTTGCGAGGTGGGAGTGTGGTGGTTTAGGGGTTAATATATTTATTATAGTGGTGGCGATGTCCGGTTTGGCAGATTAGCGGTTAAAACATTTATTTTAGTGTTTGCAATGTGGGAGGGCCTTGGTTTAAGTGTTAATAGGTAGTTTATGGGTGTTAGTGTACTTTTTAGCACTTTAGTTAAGATTTTTATGCTACGGCGTTGTAGTGTAAAACTCTTAACTACTGACTTTAAAATGTGGTACCAGGCTTGACAGGAGAGGGTCTACCGTTCACTTTTTGTCAGACTCGTAATACCGTCGCTATGCAAGTCCCATTGAAAAAAGAGGATACACAATTGACGTAAATAGATTTGCGGTATTTCTGAGTCTGGCCAAAAAAGCGAGCAGTACACCTGTACCTTCAAGACTCGTAATACCAGCAGGCGTTAAAAAGCAGCGTTGGGACCGGCCAAGGCTGCTTTTTAAGCCTAATGCAAGACTCGTAATGTAGCCGATTGTCATGTAATATTTTCTGTAATCTTTCAATAAATGACAGAAGTGTGGAAACTTTTTGAATACATGTTCATACTGTTTGCTGCAATTGTTTCTCTTCTCCACACTTGCATTGTTTGTAGGGGCCAACCTAGACTTATAATTGGAGTAGTCATTGCTAGACACTGTCATGTTAATGGCAAGACTTGCACCATTGTCTGCTTTCTTATTATCTCAACTGAGGCTAATTAAGAACTTATACTTAGCAGGGCTAAGCATGTGAAGTCTGAACTGTGCACTTTCATTTCTCAGAACTGGAAAACCCACAATGACCAACTAAACAATAAAAGTATATAGCAAAATAGTTTTACTACATATTGGGCTATATTATAAGTGGTACCCTAACTGTTGAGTGTGAGCGATATCGGGTTTCTGTGCACAACGGAACTATTGTGTAAGTCTAAAGTAAACCGGATCGCAAGAGTTCAAATGCATTTTTTGCTTGTAGGATTAGCAAAACTGAAACCCTTGTGTAAAGGGTAGGATGTTAAAAAAAAAGTTGCACTAAACACAACATAAATACATTGTAAATACATTGTAAATTGCAATTACACTCATATAAACACTCTCTGATAAAAATTATTCATATCAATATTAAAAAAAGTTATAAGGTTTCAAAAGTATATAGTATATGACCAGGTGTTTGACTGCAAAGGGCTATATTGTATATATACATACATACACATGTTTAAATGTGTGTACATAGGATTTATATATGTATGTGTGTACATATGCATTTATGTATTTGTGTGTGTTACTGCATACTGTAGGTACTGTACATATTACACATTTCAATGTTTTTCACATACAATACAATGTAATTTTTATTGTTAATATATATATTTCTACAGTATACATATCTGTATATACCTATACCTGTATATCTATTCCTATAGATATATGTATTGAGATCTATTTTATATTCACATTATCAGATATGTATAGAAATATATATTTAATAATAAAAATTAAATTTTTTCTATGTGAAGAACATAAAAATGTTCTCACTTCCCATTTTGCGATTTCGGTCTAATGCAGTGTTGGGTTAGCACACATGTCGAATTGCTAACCTCAATGCACACCAATATAACACCATTGTTTCTCACGTGCACTGGTTCATCTATAATAAAAACCTGGCCTGTTAGGGGTACTTGAGGACCGTGGGTGAAAAACACTGTTCTACACCACACTTTTAGCAATCCAGTATAGTGCTACTAATGTCTTTTCCCAACAACTCCACAATACAGATATTTAATAAATTAATCAGTAATACATAAGCCTACAATGCGTGAGACATTTATTAAACGTTTGCCTCACAAAAAATAGAAAAGTAATAAAGACATCCTCCTGAGATTTTCTTTCTAGATATGTGTATTTTATTAATTTTAATGTTTCATGGTGATGTAAACTGAAGGTAAATATCAATAGAAAAGTATTGAATCTCAGTTTTCTTCAATAATTATTAACCTGCAAGACCATTTATCAGGAAAAATGTTACACAACATCTTGTTTAAACAATCAAAATGATTTCATTAGCCCAAAGTAAAGGATATACTTAACATTTCATAATAACCAACCAATGTGCTAACTGAATGCAATAGATGTTTTTATTACAAAAGAAAACTACTATTCTATATGCTTTGTCAGGACACAAGAAGACCTTTAGCATATAACTGACATAAATTGGCTGCATCAGACATTAGTCTGGTCTAGGTTCTATAATGGGTGATCATGACAGGCATATGGGACTATTGATGTCGTGAATAGTTAGCCGGCGAATAGTTCCCGCGAACATAGCAGGTTCGCGTTCGCCGCTGCGGGCGAACATATGCGATGTTTGATCCGTCCCCTATTCGTCATCATTGAGTAAACTTTGACCCTGTATCTCACAGTCTGCAGACACATTCCAACCAATCAGCAGCAGACCCTCCCTCCCAGACCCTCCCAGCTCCTGAACAGCAGCCATTTTAGATTCATTCGGAAGCTGCATTGTTAGTGAGAGGAGGGACAGTGTAGCTGCTGGTGATTTAATAGGGAAATTGATAGCTAGGCTAGTGTATTCAGTGTCCACTACAGTCCTGAAGGACTCATCTGATCTCTGCTGTAAGCACAGCACCCCAAAAAGCCATTTTTAGGGCTAAAACATCATTTTTTCCCCTGTGTAATTTAATTGCAGTTGCCTGCCTGCCTGCCAAGCCACTTGCCCAGTGCCACCACTCATATCTGGTGTAACAGTAGTGTAAATGAAAAAAAAAACAACTTTTTTGACTGTGAAACATCAGTCTGCTAGTGTAATCTAATTGCAGTTGCCTGCCAGCGTGTGTGCCAGGCCCACTTGCCCAGTGCCACCACTCATATCTGGTGTAACAGTAGTGTAAATTTAAAAAAAAAAAACTTTTTTGACTTTGAAACATCAGTCTGCTAGTGTAATCTAATTGCAGTTGCCTGCCTGCCAGCATGTGTAACAGACCCACTTGCCCAGTGCCACACCACGCATATCTGGTGTAACAGTAGTGTAAATTTAAAAAAAAAAAAACTTTTTTGACTGTGAAACATCAGTCTGCTAGTGTAATCTAATTGCAGTTGCCTGCCTGCCAGCGTGTGTGCCAGACCCACTTGCCAAGTGCCACCACTCATATCTGTTGTAACAGTTGTGTAAATTTAAAAAAAAAACTTTTTTGACTGTGAAACATCAGTCTGCTAGTGTAATCTAATTGCAGTTGCCTGCCTGCCAGCGTGTGTGCCAGGCCCACTTGCCTAGTGCCACACCACTCATATCTGGTGTAACAGTAGTGTAAATTAAAAAAAAAAACTTTTTTGACTGTGAAACATCAGTCTGCTAGTGTAATCTAATTGCAGTTGCCTGCCTGCCAGCATGTGTGCCAGGCCCACTTGCCCAGTGCCCCCACTCATATCTGGTGTAACAGTAGTGTAAATTAAAAAAAAAAACTTTTTTGACTGTGAAACATCAGTCTGCTTGTGTAATCTAATTGCAGTTGCCTGCCTACCAGCGTGTGTGCCAGACCCACTTGCCCAGTGCCACCACTCATATCTAGTGTAACAGTAGTGTAAATTTAAAAAAATAAAACTTTTTTGACTGTGAAACATCAGTCTGCTAGTGTAATCTAATTGCAGTTGCCTGCCTGCCAGCGTGTGTGCCAGGCTCACAGCGTATATTGTGCCCACTTGCCCAGTGCCCCCACTCATATCTGGTGTAACAGTAGTGTAAATTAAAAAAAAAAACAACTTTTTTGACTGTGAAACATCAGTCTACTTGTGTAATCTAATTGCAGTTGCCTGCCTGCCAGCGTGTGTGCCAGGCCCACTTGCCCAGTGCCACCACTCATATCTGGTGTAACAGTAGTGTAAATTTAAAAACAAAAAACTTTTTTGACTTTGAAACACCAGTCTGCTAGTGTAATCTAATTGCAGTTGCCTGCCTGCCTGCCAGCATGTGTGCCAGGCCCACTTGCCCAGTGCCCCCACTCATATCTGGTGTAACAGTAGTGTAAATTAAAAAAACAAAACTTTTTTGACTGTGAAACATCAGTCTGCTTGTGTAATCTAATTTCAGTTGCCTGCCTACCAGCGTGTGTGCCAGGCCCACTTGCCCAGTGCCACCACTCATATCTGGTGTAACAGTAGTGTAAATTTAAAAAAATATTTTTTTTTTAATGTGAAACATCAGTCTGCTAGTGTATTCTAATTGCAGTCGCCTGCCTGCCAGCGTGTGTGCCAGGCTCACAGCGTATACTGTGCCCACTTGCCCAGTGCCCCCACTCATATCTGGTGTAACAGTAGTGTAATTAAAAAAAAAACTTTTTTGACTGTGAAACATCAGTCTGCTTTTGTAATCTAATTGCAGTTGCCTGCCTGCCAGCGTGTGTGCCAGGCTCACTTGCCCAGTGCCACCACTTATATCTGGTGTAACAGTAGTGTAAATTTAAAAACAAAAAACTTTTTTGACTTTGAAACACCAGTCTGTTAGTGTAATCTAATTGCAGTTGCCTGCCTGCCAGCATGTGTGCCAGGCCCAGTGCCCCCACTCATATCTGGTGTAACAGTAGTGTAAATTTAAAAAAAAAAAACTTTTTTGACTGTGAAACATCAGTCTGCTTGTGTAATCTAATTGCAGTTGCCTGCCTGCCAGTGTGTGTGCCAGGCCCACTTGCCCAGTGTCGCCACTCATATCTGGAGTAACAGTAGTGTAAATTTAAAAAAAAAAAAACTTTTTCGACTGTGAAACATCAGTCTGCTAGTGTAATCTAATTGCAGTTGGCTGCCTGCCAGCATGTGTGCCAGGCTCACAGCGTATACTGTGCCCACTTGCCCAGTGCCCCCACTCATATCTGGTGTAACAGTAGTGTAAATTTAAAAAAAAAACTTTTTTGACTGTGAAACATCAGTCTGCTAGTGTAATCTAATTGCAGTTGCCTGCCTGCCAGCGTGTGTGCCAGGCCCACTTGCCTAGTGCCACACCACTCATATCTGGTGTAACAGTAGTGTAAATTAAAAAAAAAAACTTTTTTGACTGTGAAACATCAGTCTGCTAGTGTAATCTAATTGCAGTTGCCTGCCTGCCAGCGTGTGTGCCAGGCCCACTTGCCTAGTGCCACACCACTCATATCTGGTGTAACAGTAGTGTAAATTAAAAAAAAAAAAAAACTTTTTTGACTGTGAAACATCAGTCTGCTAGTGTAATCTAATTGCAGTTGCCTGCCTGCCAGCATGTGTGCCAGGCCCACTTGCCCAGTGCCCCCACTCATATCTGGTGTAACAGTAGTGTAAATTAAAAAAAAAAACTTTTTTGACTGTGAAACATCAGTCTGCTTGTGTAATCTAATTGCAGTTGCCTGCCTACCAGCGTGTGTGCCAGACCCACTTGCCCAGTGCCACCACTCATATCTAGTGTAACAGTAGTGTAAATTTTAAAAAAATAAAACTTTTTTGACTGTGAAACATCAGTCTGCTAGTGTAATCTAATTGCAGTTGCCTGCCTGCCAGCGTGTGTGCCAGGCTCACAGCGTATATTGTGCCCACTTGCCCAGTGCCCCCACTCATATCTGGTGTAACAGTAATGTAAATTAAAAAAAAAAAAAAACTTTTTTGACTGTGAAACATCAGTCTGCTTGTGTAATCTAATTGCAGTTGCCTGCCTGCCAGCGTGTGTGCCAGGCCCACTTGCCCAGTGCCACCACTCATATCTGGTGTAACAGTAGTGTAAATTTAAAAACAAAAAACTTTTTTGACTTTGAAACACCAGTCTGCTAGTGTAATCTAATTGCAGTTGCCTGCCTGCCTGCCAGCATGTGTGCCAGGCCCACTTGCCCAGTGCCCCCACTCATATCTGGTGTAACAGTAGAGTAAATTAAAAAAAAAAAACTTTTTTGACTGTGAAACATCAGTCTGCTTGTGTAATCTAATTTCAGTTGCCTGCCTACCAGCGTGTGTGCCAGGCCCACTTGCCAAGTGCCACCACTCATATCTGTTGTAACAGTTGTGTAAATTTAAAAAAAAAACTTTTTTGACTGTGAAACATCAGTCTGCTAGTGTAATCTAATTGCAGTTGCCTGCCTGCCAGCGTGTGTGCCAGGCCCACTTGCCTAGTGCCACACCACTCATATCTGGTGTAACAGTAGTGTAAATTAAAAAAAAAAAACTTTTTTGACTGTGAAACATCAGTCTGCTAGTGTAATCTAATTGCAGTTGCCTGCCTGCCAGCATGTGTGCCAGGCCCACTTGCCCAGTGCCCCCACTCATATCTGGTGTAACAGTAGTGTAAATTAAAAAAAAAACTTTTTTGACTGTGAAACATCAGTCTGCTTGTGTAATCTAATTGCAGTTGCCTGCCTACCAGCGTGTGTGCCAGACCCACTTGCCCAGTGCCACCACTCATATCTAGTGTAACAGTAGTGTAAATTTAAAAAAATAAAACTTTTTTTAATGTGAAACATCAGTCTGCTAGTGTAATCTAATTGCAGTTGCCTGCCTGCCAGCGTGTGTGCCAGGCTCACAGCGTATATTGTGCCCACTTGCCCAGTGCCCCCACTCATATCTGGTGTAACAGTAGTGTAAATTAAAAAAAAAAAAAACTTTTTTGACTGTGAAACATCAGTCTGCTTGTGTAATCTAATTGCAGTTGCCTGCCTGCCAGCGTGTGTGCCAGGCCCACTTGCCCAGTGCCACCACTTATATCTGGTGTAACAGTAGTGTAAATTTAAAAACAAAAAACTTTTTTGACTTTGAAACACCAGTCTGCTAGTGTAATCTAATTGCAGTTGCCTGCCTGCCTGCCAGCATGTGTGCCAGGCCCACTTGCCCAGTGCCCCCACTCATATCTGGTGTAACAGTAGTGTAAATTAAAAAAACAAAACTTTTTTGACTGTGAAACATCAGTCTGCTTGTGTAATCTAATTTCAGTTGCCTGCCTACCAGCGTGTGTGCCAGGCCCACTTGCCCAGTGCCACCACTCATATCTGGTGTAACAGTAGTGTAAATTTAAAAAAATATTTTTTTTTAATGTGAAACATCAGTCTGCTAGTGTATTCTAATTGCAGTCGCCTGCCTGCCAGCGTGTGTGCCAGGCTCACAGCGTATACTGTGCCCACTTGCCCAGTGCCCCCACTCATATCTGGTGTAACAGTAGTGTAATTAAAAAAAAAAAACTTTTTTGACTGTGAAACATCAGTCTGCTTGTGTAATCTAATTGCAGTTGCCTGCCTGCCAGCGTGTGTGCCAGGCTCACTTGCCCAGTGCCACCACTTATATCTGGTGTAACAGTAGTGTAAATTTAAAAAACAAAAAAACTTTTTTGACTTTGAAACACCAGTCTGTTAGTGTAATCTAATTGCAGTTGCCTGCCTGCCAGCATGTGTGCCAGGCCCAGTGCCCCCACTCATATCTGGTGTAACAGTAGTGTAAATTTAAAAAAAAAAACTTTTTTGACTGTGAAACATCAGTCTGCTTGTGTAATCTAATTGCAGTTGCCTGCCTGCCAGTGTGTGTGCCAGGCCCACTTGCCCAGTGTCGCCACTCATATCTGGAGTAACAGTAGTGTAAATTTAAAAAAAAAAAACTTTTTCGACTGTGAAACATCAGTCTGCTAGTGTAATCTAATTGCAGTTGGCTGCCTGCCAGCATGTGTGCCAGGCTCACAGCGTATACTGTGCCCACTTGCCCAGTGCCCCCACTCATATCTGGTGTAACAGTAGTGTAAATTTAAAAAAAAAACTTTTTTGACTGTGAAACATCAGTCTGCTAGTGTAATCTAATTGCAGTTGCCTGCCTGCCAGCGTGTGTGCCAGGCCCACTTGCCTAGTGCCACACCACTCATATCTGGTGTAACAGTAGTGTAAATTAAAAAAAAAAACTTTTTTGACTGTGAAACATCAGTCTGCTAGTGTAATCTAATTGCAGTTGCCTGCCTGCCAGCGTGTGTGCCAGGCCCACTTGCCTAGTGCCACACCACTCATATCTGGTGTAACAGTAGTGTAAATTAAAAAAAAAAACTTTTTTGACTGTGAAACATCAGTCTGCTAGTGTAATCTAATTGCAGTTGCCTGCCTGCCAGCATGTGTGCCAGGCCCACTTGCCCAGTGCCCCCACTCATATCTGGTGTAACAGTAGTGTAAATTAAAAAAAAAAACTTTTTGACTGTGAAACATCAGTCTGCTTTGTGTAATCTAATTGCAGTTGCCTGCCTACCAGCGTGTGTGCCAGACCCACTTGCCCAGTGCCACCACTCATATCTAGTGTAACAGTAGTGTAAATTTAAAAAAAATAAAACTTTTTTTAATGTGAAACATCAGTCTGCTAGTGTAATCTAATTGCAGTTGCCTGCCTGCCAGCGTGTGTGCCAGGCTCACAGCGTATATTGTGCCCACTTGCCCAGTGCCCCCACTCATATCTGGTGTAACAGTAATGTAAATTAAAAAAAAAAACAACTTTTTTGACTGTGAAACATCAGTCTGCTTGTGTAATCTAATTGCAGTTGCCTGCCTGCCAGCGTGTGTGCCAGGCCCACTTGCCCAGTGCCACCACTCATATCTGGTGTAACAGTAGTGTAAATTTAAAAACAAAAAACTTTTTTGACTTTGAAACACCAGTCTGCTAGTGTAATCTAATTGCAGTTGCCTGCCTGCCTGCCAGCATGTGTGCCAGGCCCACTTGCCCAGTGCCCCCACTCATATCTGGTGTAACAGTAGAGTAAATTAAAAAAAAAAAACTTTTTTGACTGTGAAACATCAGTCTGCTTGTGTAATCTAATTTCAGTTGCCTGCCTACCAGCGTGTGTGCCAGGCCCACTTGCCAAGTGCCACCACTCATATCTGTTGTAACAGTTGTGTAAATTTAAAAAAAAAAACTTTTTTGACTGTGAAACATCAGTCTGCTAGTGTAATCTAATTGCAGTTGCCTGCCTGCCAGCGTGTGTGCCAGGCCCACTTGCATAGTGCCACACCACTCATATCTGGTGTAACAGTAGTGTAAATTAAAAAAAAAAACTTTTTTGACTGTGAAACATCAGTCTGCTAGTGTAATCTAATTGCAGTTGCCTGCCTGCCAGCATGTGTGCCAGGCCCACTTGCCCAGTGCCCCCACTCATATCTGGTGTAACAGTAGTGTAAATTAAAAAAAAAAACTTTTTTGACTGTGAAACATCAGTCTGCTTGTGTAATCTAATTGCAGTTGCCTGCCTACCAGCGTGTGTGCCAGACCCACTTGCCCAGTGCCACCACTCATATCTAGTGTAACAGTAGTGTAAATTTAAAAAAATAAAACTTTTTTTAATGTGAAACATCAGTCTGCTAGTGTAATCTAATTGCAGTTGCCTGCCTGCCAGCGTGTGTGCCAGGCTCACAGCGTATATTGTGCCCACTTGCCCAGTGCCCCCACTTCATATCTGGTGTAACAGTAATGTAAATTAAAAAAAAAAACAACTTTTTTGACTGTGAAACATCAGTCTGCTTGTGTAATCTAATTGCAGTTGCCTGCCTGCCAGCGTGTGTGCCAGGCCCACTTGCCCAGTGCCACCACTCATATCTGGTGTAACAGTAGTGTAAATTTAAAAACAAAAAACTTTTTTGACTTTGAAACACCAGTCTGCTAGTGTAATATAATTGCAGTTGCCTGCCTGCCTGCCAGCATGTGTGCCAGGCCCACTTGCCCAGTGCCCCCACTCATATCTGGTGTAACAGTAGAGTAAATTAAAAAAACAAAACTTTTTTGACTGTGAAACATCAGTCAGCTTGTGTAATCTAATTTCAGTTGCCTGCCTACCAGCGTGTGTGCCAGGCCCACTTGCCCAGTGCCACCACTCATATCTGGTGTAACAGTAGTGTAAATTTAAAAAAAATTTTTTTTTTAATGTGAAACATCAGTCTGCTAGTGTATTCTAATTGCAGTCGCCTGCCTGCCAGCGTGTGTGCCAGGCTCACAGCGTATACTGTGCCCACTTGCCCAGTGCCCCCACTCAGTTGCCTGCCTACCAGCGTGTGTGCCAGGCCCACTTGCCCAGTGCCACCACTCATATCTGGTGTAACAGTAGTGTAAATTTAAAAAAAATTTTTTTTTTAATGTGAAACATCAGTCTGCTTGTGTAATCTAATTGCAGTTGCCTGCCTGCCAGCGTGTGTGCCAGGCTCACTTGCCCAGTGCCACCACTTATATCTGGTGTAACAGTAGTGTAAATTTAAAACAAAAAACTTTTTTGACTTTGAAACACCAGTCTGTTAGTGTAATCTAATTGCAGTTGCCTGCCTGCCAGCATGTGTGCCAGGCCCAGTGCCCCCACTCATATCTGGTGTAACAGTAGTGTAAATTTAAAAAAAAAAACTTTTTTGACTGTGAAACATCAGTCTGCTTGTGTAATCTAATTGCAGTTGCCTGCCTGCCAGTGTGTGTGCCAGGCCCACTTGCCCAGTGTCGCCACTCATATCTGGAGTAACAGTAGTGTAAATTTAAAAAAAAAAAAAACTTTTCGACTGTGAAACATCAGTCCTGCTAGTGTAATCTAATTGCAGTTGGCTGCCTGCCAGCATGTGTGCCAGGCTCACAGCGTATACTGTGCCACTTGCCCAGTGCCCCCACTCATATCTGGGTGTAACAGTAGTGTAAATTAAAAAAAAAAAAAAAATTTGACTTTGAAACATCAGTCTGCTAGTGTAATCTAATTGCAGTTGCCTGCCTGCCAGCGTGTGTGCCAGACCCACTTGCCAAGTGCCACCACTCATATCTGTTGTAACAGTTGTGTAAATTTAAAAAAAAAACTTTTTTGACTGTGAAACATCAGTCTGCTAGTGTAATCTAATTGCAGTTGCCTGCCTGCCAGCGTGTGTGCCAGGCCCCACTTGCCTAGTGCCACACCACTCATATCTGGTGTAACAGTAGTGTAAATTAAAAAAAAAAAACTTTTTTGACTGTGAAACATCAGTCTGCTAGTGTAATCTAATTGCAGTTGCCTGCCTGCCAGCATGTGTGCCAGGCCCACTTGCCCAGTGCCCCCACTCATATCTGGTGTAACAGTAGTGTAAATTAAAAAAAAAAAACTTTTTTGACTGTGAAACATCAGTCTGCTTGTGTAATCTAATTGCAGTTGCCTGCCTACCAGCGTGTGTGCCAGACCCACTTGCCCAGTGCCACCACTCATATCTAGTGTAACAGTAGTGTAAATTTAAAAAAATAAACTTTTTGACTGTGAAACATCAGTCTGCTAGTGTAATCTAATTGCAGTTGCCTGCCTGCCAGCGTGTGTGCCAGGCTCACAGCGTATATTGTGCCCACTTGCCCAGTGCCCCCACTCATATCTGGTGTAACAGTAGTGTAAATTAAAAAAAAAAAACAACTTTTTTGACTGTGAAACATCAGTCTGCTTGTGTAATCTAATTGCAGTTGCCTGCCTGCCAGCGTGTGTGCCAGGCCCACTTGCCCAGTGCCACCACTCATATCTGGTGTAACAGTAGTGTAAATTTAAAAACAAAAAACTTTTTTGACTTTGAAACACCAGTCTGCTAGTGTAATCTAAATTGCAGTTGCCTGCCTGCCTGCCAGCATGTGTGGCCAGGCCCACTTGCCCAGTGCCCCCCACTCATATCTGGTGTAACAGTAGTGTAAATTAAAAAAACAAAACTTTTTTGACTGTGAAACATCAGTCTGCTTGTGTAATCTAATTTCAGTTGCCTGCCTACCAGCGTGTGTGCCAGGCCCACTTGCCCAGTGCCACCACTCATATCTGGTGTAACAGTAGTGTAAATTTAAAAAAATATTTTTTTTAATGTGAAACATCAGTCTGCTAGTGTATTCTAATTGCAGGTCGCCTGCCTGCCAGCGTGTGTGCCAGGCTCACAGCGTATACTGTGCCCACTTGCCCAGTGCCCCCACTCATATCTGGTGTAACAGTAGTGTAATTAAAAAAAAAAACTTTTTTGACTGTGAAACATCAGTCTGCTTGTGTAATCTAATTGCAGTTGCCTGCCTGCCAGCGTGTGTGCCAGGCTCACTTGCCCAGTTGCCACCACTTATATCTGGTGTAACAGTAGTGTAAATTTAAAAACAAAAAACTTTTTGACTTTGAAACACCAGTCTGTTAGTGTAATCTAATTGCAGTTGCCTGCCTGCCAGCATGTGTGCCAGGCCCAGTGCCCCCACTCATATCTGGTGTAACAGTTGTGTAAATTTAAAAAAAAAAAACTTTTTTGACTGTGAAACATCAGTCTGCTTGTGTAATCTAATTGCAGTTGCCTGCCTGCCAGTGTGTGTGCCAGGCCCACTTGCCCAGTGTCGCACTCATATCTGGAGTAACAGTAGTGTAAATTTAAAAAAAAAAAACTTTTTCGACTGTGAAACATCAGTCTGCTAGTGTAATCTAATTGCAGTTGGCTGCCTGCCAGCATGTGTGCCAGGCTCACAGCGTAGTACTGTGCCCACTTGCCCAGTGCCCCCCACTCATATCTGGTGTAACAGTAGTGTAAATTTTAAAAAAAAAACTTTTTTGACTGTGAAACATCAGTCTGCTAGTGTAATCTAATTGCAGTTGCCTGCCTGCCAGCGTGTGTGCCAGGCCCACTTGCCTAGTGCCACACCACTCATATCTGGTGTAACAGTAGTGTAAATTTAAAAAAAAAAAACTTTTTTGACTGTGAAACATCAGTCTGCTAGTGTAATCTAATTGCAGTTGCCTGCCTGCCAGCGTGTGTGCCAGGCCCACTTGCCTAGTGCCACACCACTCATATCTGGTGTAACAGTAGTGTAAATTAAAAAAAAAAAACTTTTTTGACTGTGAAACATCAGTCTGCTAGTGTAATCTAATTGCAGTTGCCTGCCTGCCGAGCATGTGTGCCAGGCCCACTTGCCCAGTGCCCCCACTCATATCTGGTGTAACAGTAGTGTAAATTAAAAAAAAAAACTTTTTTGACTGTGAAACATCAGTCTGCTTGTGTAAGTCTAATTGCAGTTGCCTGCCTACCAGCGTGTGTGCCAGACCCACTTGCCCAGTGCCACCACGCATATCTAGTGTAACAGTAGTGTAAATTTAAAAAAATAAAACTTTTTTAGTGTGAAACTTCTGTCTGCTAGTGTAATCTAATTGCAGTTGCCTGCCTGCCAGCGTGTGTGCCAGGCCCACAGCGTATATTGTGGCCCACTTGCCCAGTGCCCCCACTCATATCTGGTGTAACAGTAATGTAAAGTAAAAAAAAAAAAAAACTTTTTTGACTGTGAAACATCAGTCTGCTTGTGTAATCTAATTGCAGTTGCCCTGCCTGCCAGCGTGTGTGCCAGGCCCACTTGCCCAGTGCCACCACTCATATCTGGTGTAACAGTAGTGTAAATTAAAAACAAAAAACTTTTTTGACTTTGAAACACCAGTCTGCTAGTGTAATCTAATTGCAGTTGCCTGCCTGCCCTGCCAGCATGTGTGCCAGGCCCACTTGCGCCAGTTGGCCCCCACTCATATCTGGTGTAACAGTAGAGTAAATTAAAAAAACAAAAGCTTTTTTTGACTGTGAAACATCAGTCTGCTTGTGTAATCTAATTTCAGTTGCCTGCCTACCAGCGTGTGTGTCAGGCCCACTTGCCCAGTGCCTAACCACTCATATCTGGTGTAACAGTAGTGTAAATTTTAAAAATATTTTTTTTTTAATGTGAAAACATCAGTCTGCTAGTGTATTCTAATTGCAGTCGCCTGCCTCCAGCGTGTGTGCCAGGCTCACAGCGTATACTGTGCCCACTTGCCCAGTGCCCTTACTCATATCTGGTGTAACAGTAGTGTAATTAAAAAAAAAACTTTTTTGACTGTGAAACAGTCAGTCTGCTTGTGTAATCTAATTGCAGTTGCCTGCCTGCCAGCGTGTGTGCCAGGCTCACTTGCCCAGTGCCACCACTTATAGCTGGTGTAACAGTATGTAAATTTAAAAACAAAAAACTTTTTTGACTTTGAAACACCAGTCTGTTAGTGGTAAATCTAATGCAGTTGCCTGCCTGCCAGCATGTGTGCCAGGCCCAGTGCCCCCACTCATATCTGGTGTAACAGTAGTGTAAATTTAAAAAAAAATATCTTTTTTGACTGTGAAACAGCATTCTGCTTGTGTAATCTAATTGCAGTTGCCTGCCTCCAGTGTGTGTGCCATGGCTCACAGCGTATACTGTGCCCACTTGCCCAGTGCCCCCACTTCATATCTGGTGTAACAGTAGTGTAAAATTTAAAAAAAAAAAAAAATTTTGACTTTGAAACATCAGTCTGGCTAGTGTAATTCTAATTGCAGTTGCCTGCCTGCCAGCATGTTGTGCCAGGTCCCCACTTGCCCAGTGGAACCACTCATACCTGGTGTAACAGTAGTGTAAATTTAAAAAAATAAAACTTTTTTGACTGTGAAACTCATCTGCTAGTGTAATCTAATTGCAGTTGCCCTGCATGCCAGCGTGTGTGCCAGGCTCACAGCGTATACTGTGCCCACTTGCCCAGTGCCCCCACTCATATCTGGTGTAACAGTAGTGTAAATTAAAAAAAACAAGAAAACTTTGTGACTGTTGAAACATCAGTCTGCTTGTGTAATCTAATTGCAGTTGCCTTGCCTGCCTGCCAGCGTGGTGTGCCCAGGCCACTTGCCCAGGGCTGCCAGCCACCACTATATCTGGTGTAACAGTAGTGTAAATTAAAAAAAAAAATTTCCACTATGAAACATCAGTCTGCTAGTGTAATCTAATTGCAGTTGCCTGCCTGCCAGTGTGTGTGCCAGGCTCACAGCGTATACTATGCCCACTTGCCCAGTGCCCCCACTCATATCTGGTGTAACAGTAGTGTAAATTTAAAATAAAAAAACTTTTTGGACTGTGAAACATCAGTCTGCTTTTTTGTGTCAGGCTCACAGCATATACTGTGCCCACTTGCCCAGTGCCACCACTCATATCTTGTTTAATAGTAGTGTAAGTGTACATTTAAAAAAAAAAACCTTTTTGGACTGTGAAACATCAGTCTGCTTTTTTGTTTCAGGCTCACAGCTTATACTGGGCCCACTTGCCCAGTGCCACCACTCATATCTTGTTGTATAGTAGTGTAAGTGTACATTTAAAAAAATAAAAACTTTTTGGACTGTGAAACATCAGTCTGCTTTTTTGTTTCAGGCTCACAGCGTATACTGTGCCCACTTGCCCAGTGCCACCACTCATATCTTGGTTAATAGTAGTGTAAGTGTAGATTTTAAAAAAATGACAGGCAGAGGCAGGCCCCCCACAGGTGCCGTCGTGGTTGTGGGGCTGTGATTCCCTTTGGCACTAGAATAATGCCCAGTGTTCAGAGGCCACGTCCCATGAACTCGAAAACTTCTGAGGAGGACATAGTTGACTTTATAACACAGGACACCCAATCTTCTATAGCTTCCGCTCCGAACCTTGACGCACCTTCCTCCTCCAGCTTATCTTCGGGCACCTCTCAAGTTACCACTCGCCCGCCTGCCACCACCACCAACACTAGCACCACAGCCGCTTCACTTGATCTGTCAGAGGAGTTTTTTACACATCAGTTGGAAGAAATGAGTGATGCGCAACCATCATTGACAGAGGATGTAGATAACATTGATATGTCTCAGTCAGGCAGCATTACAGACATGGACATACGGTGTGATGATGATGATGTTGTACCCGCTGCTGCTTCCTTTGTTTATTTGTCAGATACAAGTGAAGTGGTTGATGATGACGATGCGTCCGTGGATGTCACGTGGGTGCCCGCTAGAAGAGAAGAAGAACAGGGGGAAAGTTCAGATGGGGAGACAGAGAGGAGGAGGAGGAGGAGGAGGAGGAGGAGACGAGTTGAAAGCAGGGGGAGGTCATTGCAAGGAGCTAGTGGCACAGTCAGACAGCATGCATCGGCACCCGGGGTCAGCCAGACGGCACGCCAATCAACACATGCTGTTGCCACCACCAGAATGCCGTCATCGCAGAGATCAGCAGTGTGGCATTTTTTTATGTGTCTGCCTCTGACAACAGCAATGCCATTTGCAACCTGTGCCAAAAGAAACTGAGTCGTGGGAAGTCCAACACCCACCTAGGTACAACTGCTTTGCGAAGGCACATGATCGCACATCACAAATGCCTATGGGATCCACACATGAATAGAAGCAGCACACAACTCAATGCTGCCCATCCTCCTCCTGGTCCAGCATCTTCAGTCACGTCAACCACTGCTGTCCTCCTTGCCCCCTCTCAACCATCCGCCACTCCGTCTCTCTTCCGGAGCAGTTCCTGCTCATCTGCCCACAGTCAGGTGTCTGTCAAGGACATGTTTGAGCGTAAGAAGCCAATGTCACAAAGTCTACCCCTTGCCCGGCGTCTGACAGCTGGCTTGTCTGAACTGTTAGCCCGCCAGCTTTTACCATACAAGCTGGTGGAGTCTGAGGCGTTCAAAAAATTTGTAGCTATTGGGACACCGCAGTGGAAGGTACCCGGCTGAAATTTCCTTGCACAAAAGGCAATCCCCAACCTGTACTCAATTGTTCGAAAGGAAGTAATGGCATGTCTGGCACACAGTGTTGGGGCAAGGGTCCATATGACCACTGATAGCTGGTCTGCAAAGCATGGTCAGGGCAGGTATATCACCTACACTGCGCATTGGGTAAACCTGCTGACAGCTGCCAAGCATGGAATGTGTGGCTCTGCAGAGGAGGAGTTGGTGACACCGCCACGACTTGCAGGCAGGCCTGCTGCCACATCCTCTACTCCTCCTACTCCATCCTCTTCCATAACCTCCTCGGCTGAGACCTCTTCTGCTGCTGTGTCTTGCTCCACATCAACGCCTCCCCCCCAGCTCTGCAGGTACTATTCCACATCCCGGATATGGCAGTGTCACGCCGTCTTGGGGTTGACTTGCCTGAAAGCAGAGAGTCACACCAGACCAGCACTCCTGTCTGCCCTGAACGCACAGGTGGATCAGTGGCTGACTCCGCACCAACTGGAGATCGGCAAAGTGGTTTCTGACAACGGAAGTAATTTGGTGGCGACATTGAAATTGGGCAAGATGACACATTTGCCGTGCATGGCACAGGTTTGTAATCTGATCGTACAACGCTTTGTGCATAAGTACCCAGGCTTACAGGATGTCCTGAAGCAGGCCAGGAAGGTGTGTGGCCATTTGAGGCGTTCCTACATGGACATGGTGCACTTTTCTGATATCCAGCGGCGAAACAACATGCCAGTGAGGCGCTTGATTTGTGACAGCCCAACACGTTGGAATTCAACACTCCTAATGTTTGACCGCCTGCTCCAACAAGAAAAAGCCATTAACGAGTATTTGTATGACCGGTGTGCTAGGACAGCCTCTGCAGAGCTGGAAATTTTTTCCCACATTACTGGGCGCTCATGCGCAATGCCTGTAGGCTTATGCATCCTTTTGAGGAGGTGACAAACCTAGTCGGAGGTGACAAACCTAGTCAGTCGCACCGAAGGCACCATCAGCGACATCATCCCATTTGTTTTCTTCCTGGCGCATGCCCTGCGAAGAGTGCTGGATCAGGCCGTAGATGAGCGTGAAGAGGAAGAGTAAGAGTTGTGGTCACTATCACCACCAGAAACAGCCTTATCAGCATTGCTTGCTGGACCAGCAGCAACGCTGGAAGAGGATTGTGAGGAAGAGGAGTCAGAGGAGGAATATGGCTTTGAGGAGGAGGAGGAAGACCAACCACAACAGGCATCCCAGGGTGCTCATTGTCACCCATCTGGTACCCATGGTGTTGTACGTGGCTGGGGGGAAGAAGATACCTTCAGTGAGATCACTGAGGACGAGGAACGGGACATGAGTAGCTCGGCATCCAACCTTGTGCAAATGGGGTCTTTCATGCTGTCGTGCCTGTTGAGGGACCCTCGTATAAAAAAGCTGAAGGAGAATGACCTGTACTGGGTGTCCACGCTACTAGACCCCCGGTATAAGCATAAAGTGCCTGAAATGTTACCTATTTACCACAAGTCGGAAAGGATGCAGTAGTTCCAAAATAAATTAAAAAGTATGCTTTACACAGCGTATAAGGGTGATGTCACAGCACAACGGGAATCTAACAGGGGAAGAGGTGAAAGTAATCTTACGACTCCCACGACCACGCCGACAAGGACAGGGTGCTTTACAGATGTGTTGTTGATGGAGGACATGCAGAGATTTTTAACTCCTATGCATCACCACAGCCCTTCAGGGTCCACCCTCAGAGAAGACTCGACCGACAGGTAGCAGACTACCTCGCCTTAACTGCAGATCTCGACACTCTGAGGAGCGATGAACCCCTTGACTACTGGGTGTGCAGGCTTGACCTGTGGCCTGAGCTATCCCAATTTGCGATAGAACTTCTGGCCTGCCCCGCTTCAAGTGTCCTGTCAGAAAGGACCTTCAGTGCAGCAGGAGGTATTGTCACTTAGAAGAGAAGTCGCTTAGGTCAAAAAAGTCTAGATTACCTCACCTTTATTAAGATGAATGAGGGATGGATCCCGAAGGGACTGACATTGGGCGATACATTCGAGTAAAAAAGACCTGATGAGATGAGCTGCCTTGGGCTAAAAATGGTCCACACGCTGCTGTATTTTATCTTCGAATGCCGGATGACTTGCATGACTTATCCACCACCAACTAGGGTTCAAGACGCAATGTTTTAGGGCACTTTCTGCCTGCAACAATACCTAATTTTTCAGGCATGTGTACATGCCTAATTTTTCTGGCCTCTGGTGCAGCACTGTGGCTTCAAAAACCAAACCAATAAAAAAGGCACATAACAGGGATTAAACTGATAGGAATAGTACTACTTAACACACCTTATAATAATGCAGAAAGAGGCAACGCAGAGAGAGGAGTCTGAAGAAGAGGAGTCAGAGGAGGAAGGTGGCTTTGAGGAGGTGGAAGACCAAACACCGCAGGCGTCCCAGGGGGCTTGTTGTCACCTTCCGGGGACCCTTGGTGTTGTACGTGGCTGGGTGGAGGAAGAGACCTTTAATGACATCAGTGAGGACAAGGAAAGGGACATGGCTAGCTTGGTATCCAACCTTGTGCAAATGGGGAGTTTGCGGTTGTGCAAATGGACTATTTGCGGTTGTTTGCGGTGCATTAAAGGGGCAGTCTAGGCTAAAATAAAGTTTCATGATTCAGATAGAACATGTAATTTTAAACAATTTTCCAATTTACTTTTATCAACAATTTTGCTTTGTTCTCTTGGTATTCTTAGTTGAAAGCTTAACCTAGGAGGTTCATATGCTAATTTCTTAGACCTTGAAGCCCACCTCTTTCAGATTGCATTTTAACAGTTTTTCACCACTAGAGGGTGTTAGTTCACGTATTTCATATAGATAACACTGTGCTTGTGCACGAGAAGTTATCTGGGAGCAGGCACTGATTGGCTAGACTGCAAGTCTGTCAAAAGAACTGAAAAAAGGGGCAGTTTGCAGAGGCTTAGATACTAGATAATCACAGAGGTTAAAAGTATATTATTATAAATGTGTTAGTTATGCAAAACTGGGAAATGGGTAATAAAGGGATTATCTATCTTTTAAAACAATAAAAATTCTGGTGTAGACTGTCCCTTTAAACAGGGAGTTTGGTCTGTCACTGTGAAGCGGGCGTAACCCTTACACTACCTGATCGATACAACATCATACCTGATGTTTTAAAGCACGTTATTCCAAACAATTTAGGAATGTTAGGTGATTTATGCCCTTTATGGCTTAAAACCAGACTCTGCATCAACTATGTAATTTTCCATGGGAGTTTTGCCATGGATCCCCCTCCGGCATGCCACAGTCCAGGTGTTAGTCCCCTTGAAACAACTTTTCTATCACAATTGTAGCCAGAAAGAGTCCCTGTGGGTTTTAAAGTTCGCCTGCCTATTGAAGTCTATGGAGGTTCGCCCGGTTCACCCGTTCGTGAACTTTTGCGTACGTTCGCATTCGCTGTTCGAGAACGGAAAATTTTAAGTTTGCGACATCACTATATGGGACTACAGGAACTACTTCTGGTTGGGGTGTGGTATGGGGGCTTGTAGCTGACAAAATTGTCTACAACATGAAACATTGGTCTAACATGAGCTCTTATGTGGCCTTTTATATTAAGGAATACAGGAAATTTAAGAGGCATGTTATGCAAATCATCTCTCGCTCTAATTCGCAATTCAATCTCTATCTTTTCTCTTTTTTTCTTTCTATCTTTTGTTTTCTGTCTCTATAGCTTTCAGTCAATCTTTAAATGTAAATGTTAATATATTGGTGGACTATAGAAAAATTCTGTAATTAAAATGTTTTTACTGTCCTTTAACGAGAGGGCAAATCATTGTCCATGTTTCTGAGAAAGCTGCAGATTTTGAATACCAATATCATATGCCGGAAGAACGTTAGAAATGAGTCTAGTATTATTCTGAAACAACAAGATCAGGTTAGATCATGTCAGTCTTAGATGCCAAAGATGAATGTGCAATTAGACGCCATCCTTGATTTAATTGCTGGCTGTCATTCAGGAGTGGAAAGTATAACTTAGTTTCATAAATTTAAGCTGCAATTGAAACCCAGCAATGTTATTACAGTCCTGGAGTGAGGGTATGGACAAAACAGTGGCACAAAACTAGTATTTTGGGGTAGCCCTATGGAAGTTTGTTTGGTGAGAACTGAGAGAACAAATAAAAAGACTTGTTACAGATGTGAAAATTGGAGATTTTGTGCATGAATGGTATGAACAAGACTGAAGCAGCAGATATTGGATATTAATATTGCTATTAGTCTGTCTGTCTATCCGTCTGTCCGTCTGTCTGTCTGTCTATCTATCTCTCTACCTATCTGACTATGAATGCATGTGTTTGATTCTAAAATTCTGCAACGTACCTATTTAGAACCTGCTATGATAAAATTAAATTGTAGAGATTTAAGAGAGCCATGCTATGGTAGTTAAGGCCTCACTTTTTGTTAAAATAGCACAAGTGGTTTATGTATGTTGTTGTCAGCATTTTAAAAATAAGCACTAGATTGCAATCAAAACAGTAAAAGTACTAGGTATAGAAAAATGACTCCTCTTTTATTACCAAGGCCTGCTTTATTGCATCCATTATAATCTGTTAGCCTGCGGTCATTCTGCGGGTGTTAAATTTAATGTCATGTGAGTTATTGTATATTAAAATATTAATAAAAGTATTCATGATGTTATTTAAAAAATATCATAAATTACTGGATAATAAAACAAGGCAGAAAAATGTCCTAAATATATAAAGTGATTAACTCTAATCGTGAATAAAATGACAATATTATTTCAAATCAGAAATATGCATCTTAGATTATTTTTTTAAAGTAAACTGATTTTTTAAATCAATATATAATCATAATAATTCTAAATGTATCATAAATATATATTCAGATCACACTCATAAACTCCAAAACACCAAAAATACAATATTTATGAAGTTTTACAATCTATGCAAATTGAAATCTCTTTTTAACAACAGCAACACACCAACAACAAAACTTAACACTATATCATTTTCCTGATTAACCTTATATGTAGTTCTCTAAAACAATGTTCACAGAATATATAGGTAAGTGATACAGAAATTGTGTTGAAAACATATCTGTAACATATGAATACCACTTACTAAGGTGAAAAACAATTGAGACTGTCATAATAATTAATCAGACCAGTTAATAACTAGTATGTCTCTTCAATACATTCATTTTGGACATGAATAAAGTAAGTTGGATAAGCAGACTATATTAAAATCCCACTTATCATGACACTACTTTAATAGTTTAAAAAGTAACATTTGAAAGATTTGAAAGAATTGTTGGACATCAAAGTCTCTTTTTTGGTGAGTACGTTTTTTTTTATAATTAATTACGGTTATTGTGTACCCTGTTCATGTAACTAAAAATGATGACATTTTCGTGATGTTTCTTCAATCTTCTTTTTTTTTTTTTTTCAATTAAGTAGAAAATGCTCCCTAATTAACCCCTTCACTGCTGGACATAATACACGTGTGGTGCGCAGCGGCATTGAGAGGCCTTCTAATTACCAAAAAGCAACGCCAAAGCCATAAATGTCTGCTATTTCTGAAGAAAGGGGATCCCAGAGAAGCATTTACAACCATTTGTGCCATAATTGCACAAGCTGTTTGTAAATAATTTCAGTGAGAAACATAAAATTGTGAAGAATTTAACGTTTTTATTTATTTGATCGCATTTGGTGGTGAAATGGTGGCATGAAATATACCAAAATAGGCCTAGATCAATACTTGGGGTTGTCTACTGCACTAAAGCTAAAATTAACCCTAGAAGCTCCCTACATGCTCCCTAATTAACCCATTCACTGCTGGGCATAATACACGTGTGATGCACAGTAGCATTTAGCAGCCTTCTAATTACCAAAAAGCAAAGCCAAAGCCATATATGTCTGCTATTTATGAACAAAGGGGATCCCAGAGAAGCATTTACAACCATTTATGCCATAATTGCATAAGTTGTTTGTAAATAATTTCAGTGAGAAACCTAAATTGGTCGCATTTGGCGGTGAAATGGTGGCATGAAATATGCCAACATGGGTCTAGATCAATACTTTGGGATGTCTTCTAAAAAAAATATGTACATGTCAAGGCATATTCAGGAATTCCTGACAGATCTCAGTGTTCCAATGTAACTAGCGCTAATTTTGAAAAAAAGTGGTTTGGAAATAGCAAAGTGCTACTTGTATTTATTGCCCTATAACTTGCAAAAAAAGCAAAGAACATGTAAACATTGGGTATTTCTAAACTCAGGACAAAATTTAGAAACTATTTAGAATGGGTGTTTTTTGGTGGTTGTAGATGTGTAACATATTTTGGGGGTCAAAGTTAGAAAAAGTGTGCTTTTTTCAATTTTTTCATCATATTTTATATTTTTTATAGCAAATTATAAGATATGATGAAAATAATGGTATCTTTTGAAAGTCCATTTAATGGCGAGAAAAACGGTATATAATATGTGTGGGTACAGTAAATGAGTAAGAGGAAAATTACAGCTAAACACAAACACCTCAAAAATGTAAACATAGCCTTGGTCCCAAACGGACAGAAAATGGAAAAGTGCTGTGGTCATTAAAGGGTTAAAAAAACATGTATGTCCATCAAGGATTACAATGGCAACAAGCAGCGAGTATTGCTACAGTTGCAGGTGCTGCATCTTATTGGTGCGATGCGTTATCTGATCTTATCTCAGAGGAAACTACAGTAGAGGAGATCCAGGATAGGATCAAAGCTCTTAAATTAGCCAACACTTTTATCTGTGATGCCAATATGCAGATGATTTGTCTGGGAGCTACGATGTCTAAATTCACAGTTCTAGCTCGCAGGGCTTTGTTTTTAAAATCTTGGTCTGATGATGTCTCTTTTAAGGCCAAGCTTTTGGCTTTGCCTTACAAGGGAAAGACTCTATTTGAACCTGGTCTGACAGAGATATTCAGAGATTATGGGTGGAAATCAACATGAAGGTTCCGCCCCCGATTCTTGTGTGGATCAGGTGGGGGCAGGCTTTCTCTTTTTTGTCGAGCCTGGATATGCAATGTCCCAGACCCTTGGGCGGTGGACATAGTATCTCAGGGTTACAGAATGGGATTCAAGTCTTGCCCTCCCAAGGGCAGATTTCTCCTGTCAAGACTTTCCTCAAACTAAATAAAGAAGGAAGCCTTCTTAAAATGTGTAAAAGACCTATCCTCTCTGGGAGTTATTGTTCCTGTCCCTCTAGCAGAACAGGGTCTATTTTTCTACTCAAATCTATTTGTGATTTCCAAAATGGAGGGAACTTTTCAACCCATTTTAGACCTCAAGTGTTTAAACAAATTCCTCAGGGTTCCGTCCTTCAAGATGGAAACAATTTGTTCCATTCTCCCTTTGGTACAGGAGGGCCAGTTTATGACGACCATAGACCTGAAGGATGTATACCTTCACATTCCCATACACAGGGAACACCATCAGTATCTGAGGCTTGCCTTTCTGGACAAACACTTCTAATTTTTTCACTTCCATTTGGTCTTGCCACGGCTCCCAGAATATTCAAAAAGGTTCTGGGGGTGCTTTTGGTTGTGATCAGATCCCAGGGAATTGCTGTAGCACCTTATCTAGATGGCATCTTAGTTCAGGCGTCATCTTTTCAAACAACCCAATCTCATACAGAGATGCTGTTGTCTTTTCTATGTTCCCATGGGTGGAAGGTGAATTTGGAAGAAAGTTCTCTTGTTTCATCTACCAAAGTGTGTTTCCTATTGACTATAATATATTCCCTTTTCATGAAGATCTTTCTGACGGAGGTCAGAAAAGAGAAGATTCTTGCTTCCTGCCTTTCTCTCCAGTCTGCTTTTCATCCATCTGTGGCCCAATGCATGGAGGTGATTGGTCAGATGGTTGCATCAATGGACATCATTCCTTTTGCTCAGTTTCATCCACGACTGCTGTAACTTTGTATGCTCTGTCAATGAAATGGAGATAATTCGGATTTAACTCAAAGGATAAATCTGGACCCTCGGACAAGAGACTCTCTCTCATGGTGGGTTTTACAGGAACATCTGTCTCGGTGGAACTTGCTTTCTGAGACCTTCATGGGAAATTGTGACTATGGACGCCAGCCTGTCTCGTTGGGGTGCTGTTTGGGGCCCTCTAAAATCTCAGGGCCTGTGGTCTTGGGAGGAGTCTTCTCTTCCCATAAACATTTTGGAGTTGAGAGCTATCTTCAATTCCTTATTAGCGTGGCCTCAACTGGCATTGGTCCAGTTTATAAGATTTCAATTGGACCACATCACCTCAGTGGCTTACATCAACCACCAGGGAGGAACTCGGAGTTCCTTAGCCATGAAGGAGGTGACTTAAATTCTGCTGTTGGCAGAAGACCACAATTGTCTCCTATCTGCCATCCAGGAGTGGACAATTGCGAGGCAGATTTTCTTAGTAGACAGACTTTTCATCCCGGTGAGTGGGCTCTCCATCCGGAAGTGTTCTCTCAGATAACCCTCAAGTGGGGGGTTCCAGAGTTGGATATGATGGTGTCCCACCACAATGCCAAGGTTCCAAAGTACGGTTCAAAGTCAAGAGATCCTCAGGCTTTTCTGATAGATGCTCTAGCGGTTCCTTGGTGGTTTTCTCTGGCATATCTGTTTCCTCCGTTTCCTCTTCTTCCACAAGTCATTGCTCATATCAAACAAGAGAGAACATTAGTGATCCTAATAGCTCCTGCATGGCCTCGCAGGATATAGTTCACAGATCTGGTGAGGATGTCTTCTCTACCTCCTTGGAGGTTACCTCTGGTTAAAGACCTTCTACTTCAGGGTCCATTCCTCCATCCAAACCTAAATTCCCTGAAACTAACTGTGTGGAGATAGAATGCCTAGTTCTGTCAAAGCGTGGTTTTTCTGAAAATGTAATTGATACTATGATTCAAGCTCGGAAGCCGGCTACTCGCAAGATTTACCATAAGATATGGCGTAAATATTTTATTGGTGTGATTCTAAGGGGTTCTCCTGGAGCCAGGTGAGGATTCCTCTGAATTTGTCTTTTCTTCAGGATGGGCTGGATAAGAGTTTATCGGTCAGTTCTCTAAAGGGCCAGATTTCAGCATTATCTATCCTTGTGTTCAAGCCTTTGATTAAAATCAGACCTGTGTTTAAACCTGTTGCTCTTCCATGGAGTCTTAATTTAGTTCTTAAGGTTTTACAGCAGGCTCCGTTTGAGCCAATGCATGTTGTTGATATAAAACTGTTATCCAGGAAGGTTTTCTTTCTTGTGACCATTTCTTCCAATCACAGAGTGTCTGAGCTTTCAGCTCTGCAGTGTGATACCCCATACCTTATTTTTCATGCTCATAAGGCGGTCCTTCGTACTAAATTGGCTTTTCTTTCTAAGGTAGTATCAGATCAAAATATTAATCAGGAAATTGTTGTTCCTTCTCTTTGTCCGAAAATCCTCCTTCTCAAAAGGAATGTCTTTTGTATAACTTGGATGTTGTGCGGTCTCTAAAGTTTTACTTACAGCTAGCTACTAACTACTAACTACACAACTAGCTACTGTTTTTTGTTTTCTCTTGTAAACGTAAAGGTCAGAAAGAAAATTCTACTACTCTGTCTCTCTCTGGTTGAGAAGTTTGATCCGTTTGGCTTATGAGACTGTTGGACAGCTGTCTCCTTAGAGAATCACGGCTAATTCCACTAGGGCTGTATCCTCATCTTGGGCTTTTAAAAATGAAGCTTCTGTGGAATAGATTTGCAAGGTGGCAACTTGGTTCTCTTTGCATATTTTTCCAAATTCTACAAATTTGATACTTTTGCCTCGGCTGAGGCTTCTTTTGGGAGATAGGTTCTTCAAGCAGTAGGTTCTCCTGCCCTTTTTTTCTCCCTCCCTGTTCATTCCGTGTCCTCTAGCTTGGGTATTGGTTCCCACTAGTAATTGGAATTAAGTTGTGTACTCTCCATGTCATAGGAAAGAAAACAAAATTTATTCTTACCTGATAAATTTCTTTCTTTCCAGACATGGAGAGTCTACAAACCCGCCCTCTATTAATTATAATTTAGAAGTTTTTTGTGTAAACGTCAGGCACCTTTTCACCCTTGTGTTTCTTCCTTTCCATTTCCTTTGGCTGAATTACTGGGGGTTATGGGTAAGGCAGTTACACTTAACAACTTTGCTGGGGTACTCTTTGCCTCCTCTTGCTGGCCAGGAGTTTAATATACCACTAGTAATTGGAATGACATTAATACGTTAACATGTTAAAGATATTTGATATTTTTGCTTGCGTTGGGTTTTCCCTCTTGCTCTTACTTTTTACTTTGAACTCATAATACGACTGCAACCCAATGTACACAAAAAGCCAACCATCTAGCAATGTTATCGCTCAAGCAGGAGAGCACATTTTTGCTCTACTCGTAATCTAGACCTTAATGTAAAAGTAAAAGTAGTCTTTTTTTACAGTATTTCTTTTCAAAACAAAGTTTTTTCCCCATAAATTAGAGATTTTATGGGGTCTTAAGCTAGATGTAAAATGAATGAGTTCTTATGCTTAAGCTTATTTAAGGTGGTGGGAGGTTGCACCCCGGGTCTTATTTTTAAGGTCATTTTAGTCAGAGGGGTCTTAGGTGTGGTGAAGTTCTCAAAAGAGTTGTGATATCCTAACTTCGGCTGTTTGCACGCATCAGGTTAGTGCCTGTGCGAAAACTTTTTTACTTTCAGCTTTTAATATGTGTGTTACCTGATGCTCGCAAAAAGTATTACTTCCTGCACAGTTAATGCTGAATCTGGATCAATAAATAGCACTCCACTCGTAATTTAGTCCTTAATTTGTACTGCTAGTTAATGGGTTTTTTTGGATTTAATCCTGAAAACAAATAATCTTCTTGGTGCATGGGGAAAAAAATGCTTAAAGTTGCGCAGCCATTAAAGGGACATGAAACCCAGTTTTTTTCTTTCATGATGTAGAAAGAATATGTAATTTTAAACAACTTTCTAATTAACCTCTATTATCTAATTTGCTTCCTTCTTTTGATATCCTTTGCTGAAAAGCATGTCTAGATAGGCTCAGTAGCTGCTGATTGGTGGCTGCACATAGATGATTTGTGTGATTGGCTCACCCATGGGCATTGCTATTTCTTTAACAAAGGATACCTAAACAATAATGCAAATTAGATAATAGAAGTAAATTGGAATATTGTTTGAAACTGTATTCTCTATCTGAATCATGAAATAAATATTTTGGGTTTAGTGTCCCTTTAAGTAGACACAGTGGTGCCTTTATATTATTCTCAATATACAAATGATGATTTGTGATCTCAAGGGAAGATTTATATATATATATATATATATATATATGAATACAAGTATATATTTGAGCTCCTGTAATGTATGCTTTTTCCTGGTTTGATAATTAGGTGTTAAAACAGTGCTATTAGGCATGGTTTTTTTCACATCTTCACATTCCAATCATACACCTGTTTAGAGGAATTACACATGTATTTAATTGCTCCATTAAACGTGGTTAAAAAAATATTGTAAAAGCTTTTCTACAATGTGATGTGACCTGCAAAATGACTAGGCAAGCCATTAGCTATCCTCACCTAAATATAATATAGAACCATGTGTATGTGTTAGCTAGCACCTTTTGTTGTTGTTTATCAGAGAAGCTAAATTCTAGAAGAGAAATGACGACAATGTGAACTTTTTAATGCAGTTTGATTTACTTATGGTCTGGTTATTCCACACACATATATTATATTTATTTGTATTGTAAGAACTAGTATACACATGGACAATTATATATATGTAGATGTGTATATACATACATGCATACATGACATTTAGGATTAAACTTTTTTTTTTAATTCTTTGAATGTTCATATTTAGTATCCCCTAGAGTTTGTAAGAAATGAGACATGATCATGGCTAGATATATGTTGTCAATGTACTAAGTGCTAAAAACTGCCTCTTTTATATTTCTCTGGATGTGAAGCATAGAAAGTTAAAGCAAAACAAATATGGATCATAGCACTCCTGTCCTTGTATTTCCACTAGAAGCTTTAAAAACATGTACGTACAGATTTCCATAGCTTTGTTCACTTACATGCCTATACTCAACTACAAGCCTAAAACTATCAATTTGATCTATTTTTTCAACTATGCACTCATTTTGCATATAAGAATTTTTTTTCTTGGAAACATTATTTACAATTTAATTAGAAATAAATGTTACCTTACAGTAGAACACAACTGTTTGCAGACTTTACTATATAATTTAAAGGAACATTTGATGCTAAATGAATCCTGCTACTACTAATGAATTATTCACAACAAACACAAAATAACTATGCAGTGTACTCTTATTATTTGTCCACTTTTCTTGTAAATGTTTGTCTAAAGATACTAGAATGTCTATAGTGAAAAGAAAAACATACTCAATAGACTTTTTAAGGAATATGTCCTAGGACAGCAAAACAATGCAAATTTTGGTACCAAGATAATAGATTTAAATGCTAATAAAACTTTATCTATGTTGCATGCAGGTTCTCTGCAATGCTTTTCATTGCTGATGTATAGTTTACATTAATGAAAAATAACTTTAATGCCAATGAATATATTTTAAAAAATGATATCAGGTAGCATGGCAAATATCACAAGGGATTTGATTTTTAACTGTGTAGAAAACTTACTGTTCACAATATGCATTTTTCTATGACATGTTCCTCCAGGCATGCTGAAGGAGAAATATTTCCGATAATTATCACCCAAGCTAGTTTCAGTATCCTCAGCAAAAATTATAGAGGTAGACATATGAAGATTGAGATTCTTGGATCAGACTGCTAATCAAAATTCTTCTTTTAAAGGGACAGTCAAGTCCAAAATAAACTTTCATGATTTAGATAGGGTATGTCATTTTAAACAACTTTCCAATTTAGTTTTATCACCAATTTTGCTTTGCTCTCTTGGTATTCTTAGTTGAAAGCTAAACCTAGGTAGGCTCATATGCTAATTTCTTAGACCTTGAAGGCCGCCTCTTATGTGAAGGCATTTTGACAGTTTTTCACCACTAGAGGGCATTAGTTCATGTGTCTCATATAGATAACATTGAGCTCAAGCACGTGAAGTTATCTAGGAGTAAGCACTGATTGGCTAAAATGCAAGTCTGTCAAAAGAACTTAAATAAGGGGGCAGTTTGCAGAGGCTTAGAAACAAGGTAATCACAGAGGTAAACCATGTACTATTATAACTGTGTTGGTTATGCAAAACTCGGGAATGGGTAATAAAGGGATTATCTATCTTTTTAAACAACAACAATTCTGGTGTTGACTGTCCCTTTAAACTAAATTATTTTCCTTTATTTGATTTATATCTAAAATTGATTTTTATTTATGTTTTAGTTCTACTTCTTCCACCAGCAGAAATGTTGGTTTGCATCTTAAAAATGTTTACATACAGCTAGATTACGAGTTTTCAGCGCTATAGGGAAATTAACCAGCGCCACAAAAGCGTTGTTAATTCACCTCCCTATAGCACTGCTATTACAAGTTTTTAAAAACCCGGCTTGCGATGTTTTGATGTGATCGTGCACAATTTCCCCATAGATATCAATCGGGAGAGCTGGCAACAAAAAAAAGCCTTATACCTGCGATCGCGGAAAAAAAAGCTCCATAACACAGCTCCATGGATGTCTATGGGGAAAGAAAAAGTTATGTTTAAACCTAACAACCTAACATAAAAACCACGTCTAAACACCCCTAATCTGCTGCCCCTAACATCGCCGCTACCTACATAATGTTATTAACCCCTAATCTTCTGCCCCTAACATTGCCGCCACCTAAATAAAATTTATAAACCCCTAATCTGCCGCTCCTGATATCGCCACCACCTAAATACACTTATTAACCCCTAATCTGTTGCCCCTAACATCGCCACCACCTAAATACACTTATTAACCCCTAATCTGCCGCTCCTGATATTGCCGCCACCTACATTACAGTTATTAACCCCTAATCTGCCACCCCCAATATCCCCGCCACTATACTAAAGTTATTAACCCCTAAACCCCTAAACCTCTGGCCTCCCACATCACTAACACTAAATAAATATATTAACCCTTAAAACTAACCCTAACATAACCCTAACCCTAAGAATAACCCTAATGTAACCCTAAACCTAAATCTAACCCTAACCCCCCTAAATTAAATATAATTAAAATAAATATAAATTAAACTTACAATTATCACCTATTTAAAACTAAATACTTACCTGTAAAAGAAACCTAAGCTAGCTACAAAATAAATAATAGCTACAAATTTACCTGTAAAATAAAACCTAACCTGCCTTACACTAAAACCTAACATTACAATAAAATAAATTAATAAAATACAATTATCTAAATTGCAAAAAAAACAAACACTAAATTACACAAAATAAAAAAACGAAATGATCAAAAATTAAAACGAATTACTTCTAATCTTGCAATCAGCCAATAGGATTGAGCTTTCATTCTATTGGCTGATCCAAACAGCCAATAGGATTGAGCTCACATTCTATTGGCTATTACAATCAGCCAATAGAATGTGAGCTCAATCCTATTAGCTGATTGCAACAGCCAATAGGATTTTCCCCTTTAATTCCTATTGGCTGATCGAATTCTACCAGACAATTGGAATGTAAGGGACACCGTCTTGGATGACGTCACTTAAAGGGAAATGTCATTCTTCAGCGACCATCAGAAGAAGAGGATGCTCCGCGCCGGATGTCTTGAAGATGGACCCGCTCCGCACCAGATGGATGAAGATAGAAGATGCCGTCTGGATGAAGACTTCTGTCCGCTTGGATGAAGACTTCTGCCCGGCTTTGATGAGGACTTCTACCTGCTTGGATGAAGACTTCTGCTGCCTGGATGAGGATGGATGTCCAGTCTTCGAAAACTGTAAGTGGATCGTCGGGGGTTAGTGTTAGGTTTTTTTAAGGGTTTATTGGGTGGGTTTTATTTTTAGCTTATGGTTTGGGCAATGTAATAGAGCTAAATGCCCTTTTAAGGGCAATGCCCATCCAAATGCCCTTTCAGGGCAATTGTTAGCTTAGGTTTATTTAGATAATTGTATTTTATTAATTTAATTTATTTTATTGTAATGTTAGGTTTTAGTGTAAGGCAGGTTAGGTTTTATTTTACAGGTAAATTTGTATTTATTTTAGCTAGGTAGTTAGTAAATAGTTAATAACTAGCTTCCCCCATTTTCTAATAACCTGAGCATGATAAAAATGTAACCTCCCGAGGATAAATATCAGCCTCTCTTGAACTGCTAGATATAGTAATTCACTAGTAGAGGGGCATTATGGAGGAGGGTTATGTATAGGACCACATGTGGGTCCTAGCAAAATGTAACTGCTATAACTGTTGTCATCTTATAGAACATTTTTTAGATTATATAGGCTATTTCTGGTCCTCTGGTGCCCATGAAACTTTTTACATATGACTATAAGTATAAATCTTTACGATTAAGTAATATAAAAGGGCCCCTCCTGGACCCTTTTTTTTATAAAATATCACGTAGAGAGCTAAGGCTCCCAAAGATTTGAAGTTCCTGGTAAATGAAAAAGAATAATTCTTATACATAATTTCAGCTACAGGATTAATGCTCTACACTAACATAGAACAGAGTGTGTCCCCTTTGAGCTCAGATAAATGCCTGTAGTGAATAATATATGGTCTGGGACAAAAGCTGAAGCCTCCTCAGTGGATCAGGAGGAACGAGTCCTGCTACACTATGTGAGTTCTATATGTACCCGATTCAGTGAATGGGCTTCGTAGATAATAAATAATAGGGCCCCAAGTAATAGCAACATTTTACATGGGATCTCTAGGTATTCCAGGAAAATGTTGGGGATGGGGCGAAAGCATATTATTCATACTATCTCAGCCACAGACAGCACACAAAGGCTGTCACAAAACTAAAAAAAAATATGAAGTACAAAGACCCAATAAGATAGGTTATTTAGCTTGGTTCCACAATGGAATTAATGCAATGAAAGATAAGCCTCATTATAGCCTGTAAAGCTAAACCTTACTAACAAAAGGTACAAATATTACAAATCTAACTAAGGCAAGCTACTATTTCCAACAACTCACTAAAATGTCAGCCAATGGCTATAGGCCCGGGGGGGGGGGGTTCCATTGTTATATTGGGGTTAAAGTTAAATTGAAGCTGAGGAGATATACTGAGAAAACTGTAGTACAGCAAGACACAGATATTCAATAAATAGAATGCAGTGTACAGATATAGCAATATAATACAGCCAACAATCTTAATACAGCAAGTTCTAGTTGTGAAGGTACAGGCATGCGAACAGAACATTAATAATATGTAAAGCGGAACAATAATGTTCACAAAAATATATATATAACACTGATACATGCCCGTAACTCACATCATTACGCTGCTCTAAATACACAACGCTCAAATTAAACAACCCTGGTCCATGCTTGCAGCATTTTTTAATTTAACATGTCTGGGGAGCGTATAGAGAACAAAAGTACATATAAGCATGTCTCTTATATTATATATAAATGGACCAGGCAAATTGCTAACTATGAGTACTTAGTGTCGGCCATGTTTACAAAGTATACCTATTCCAGAGCCCAACAACGAGGAGAATAGATCTAGCCGATACCGGCTCTGAAGAATCTGTAAAGTCCCAATCCGTTCGGTAGATGAATCGCAGTAGAGTCCGGCCTCCCTCTCGGGACTCCATGCTGCATTTGCCAATGAGTTCTCGTATCAAGACTCTCTCCAGCAGGTGTTTCAGTGATAGTCTGAGTGAGCACAGAGCTCTCCATGTCAACAACAGGATTCATAGAGTCACCATCCTGTGACAGAACTATCTTTCTTGCAGCTCTCGGTCCGTTTTTCTGGTCAGTGTAGAAGCGCAGTTGTTCTTTCTGAGAGAAGACAACCTGAGCTGCTTTGCTCAAAGTCTGGTGGCTGTGTTTTCTGGATTCAGCTTCGAACAAGGCTCATGCTTGTTTGCTTCTTATGTTGAATAAGCATAGACTCATAACACTGGGGCATCTGCAGGTCACCATGCTGCAGGGAACAATAACTCCTCCCGGCCATATTGGATTCGTCATCTTTTTCTGTATTCTGAGTTCCTGCAATAACCATTAATCGGTCAAATTGGCTGTGTATTTTCCGGTCGAATTCAGGAAATAAAGCCTGCACCTGACATAATAGAAGTTCCCCCATAATCAAATAGAAGTGTAAGTAGCTTTAAATCAGCTCTCAATGCAGGTAGACTTGATTTATACTGCTTACCCGTTTCCCGGGGGGGGGGGGGGCTGAGCTCTCTCTCTGCCAGAGCCGTAAAAAGAGCCCAGCAGTCCAGTCTGGGAAGTCCTGATATGTTCAATATATATATTATCCAGCTCAGGGTATCGTTAGTTACATTTTAGGGCACAATTTTAGGCTGGATGGTTGCACAATTTTCAGATAACAAGGCGAATTGTAAATCTGGATACAGAGCTCCCAGTTTAGTGGCCATCTTGGGTCCTAGTCCGGACACGCCCCCAGGTTTTATTTTATAGGTAAGTATGTATTTAGTTTTATATAGGAATTATTTAGGTAATAATTTTAAGTTTAATTTAGATTTATTTTAATTATATTTAAGTTGGGGGTGTTAGGGTTAGACTTAGGCTTAGGGTTACGTTAGGGTTAGGTTAGGGGTTAATATATTTATGTAGTGATGTTGGAGGCCAGAGGTTTAGGGGTTAATAGTTTATTTTAGTATATTTCGTTGTGGGGGCTTGCGGTTTAGTGGTTAATAGGTGTATTATAGCGGTGGTGTGGGCAGATTAGGGGGTTAATAATCTTTAAATAGTGTTTGCTATGCGGGAGGGCAGCAGTTTAGGGGTTAATATGTTTTATTATAGTTGTGTGTCGGGGAGTGGCAGAAAAGGGGTTAATACATTTTTTTAAGTGGTAGCAGATTAGGGGTTAATAATTTTATTTTAGTAATTGCGATGTGGGAGGGCCTCGGTTTAGGAGTTAATAGGTAGTTTATGGGTGTTAGTGTACTTCGTGACAGTTTAGTTATGAGTTTTATGGTACAGCTTTGTAGCGTAAAACTCATAACTGCTGACTTTAGATGGCGGTACCGATCTTGTCAGTATAGGGTTTACCGCTCACTTTTTTGCTTCACAGCAAAACTCATAATACCGGCGCTATGGGAGTCCCTTTTTTAAAAGTGCAGTATTGACGTTGCGTGACGGCCAAAAAGGTGTGTGGTACACCTATTATGACAAGACTTGTAATTGCGGCGTTAGGGAAAAAGCATCGTTATGAAGCATAACAATGCTTTTTCACTCATAACGCAAAACTCGTAATCCAGCTAATAGTAAATTAAGTTATCTGTCAACTTACATACCAGCAAATAATCTAATGCCCTTTTTTTTTGTATCTTTAGTTTATTCTTTCATAAAGGAATAGTTTAGTAAACCAACATAACTATATTGTGCTAGATTACAAGTGGAGAACTAATTTATTATGCACTGTTAAATGGGAAATTCACCCGTTTACGGGGTGCACAATAAATAACCAAGTTACACACTTTGCCAAGCACCTGCTGTCAGACTCCTTGTCCCAAGCACATTTGTAGCTTCAGTTTTTCATAGACCTCTCACTGCCCTCATATCACACATTTGCCATAATCATACAACACCAAAACAGTCTCAAACGAGTACTTTACTCGTGGTACGCTGATTACCTTCCGGATTTCATCTCTATCGTCCTCAGCTTCCAGCCATATAAACTGACCTAAATAGAGACTCTACCTGTTGCAGATTTACAGACGTTAGGATTCAGCGTCTGTTCTGTCCCTCCATGGCTGTATGGCATGTGAGGTATCCGGCTATCTGATCTTCCGATCATGTGATTGGCAGTGAGGGTGTCCGCTACATGCAGGGCCAGTCCATGCGAGTGCTTACTGAATATCCCAACAAATCAAATTAGCAAAAACAAGTGAAAGGAGCACCTCCAATGGAAAGATAGAAATTTACTTTATTGTGTCACAAAAGCATAAAAACTTTCTCAGAGACAGAAGCAATGGTGGGACAGATAGAGGTCAAATCCCAGTGACCCACTAACGCATTTCACCTTTTGAGCCATAATTCTAGTGTGGTCAATAGGCCTGCTCCGGCCCCTTTTAAGTAAAAAAGGTATCTTCTGATTGGTTTAAAACAAGGATGGGATTTAACCCTATTGTTCCCATAAGTTATACTTGGTTGTAAACGATTCCTACAGCAGTAGAAAAATTATGAGCTGAGCAAAAAAATGTTACTTACTCTTCATCTATTACAGTGTATATCAGTGGAACATAAACATTTCTTATAACAGAAATATTCTACAATATCTATATCGATTATACAGGTAATAAACCATTTGACATCTCCATGAAGAATATTCCATTGAAGCAATATTAAGAACAATACTACAAAAAAATTGATCTAAATTGATTGCTAAAATAGAAAACACAGATATTAAGTTTATAAATCAAACTTTCTGTTATCATAATGCCCCAAAGCGCAAAAAATTTAGCATCTAACAATATAATGATCTCATTTAATATAGATGTAGATTATGTTTCCAAGGGAAAGTAAAAAGTTTGAAACAAAAATAACTATAAAAATAATTATTTACATACATTTTTATTTATTAATGCAGTTATGTATATGTATTTCTCTAGATAATGTTATACTTCCAAATAAATGTTCATGTTCACATAACCCCTGCAAAATTGTACAAATAATAATTGGCCATATGATGTCAAATTTTATTATTCTTGGATAAGTTTCATGTTCTGCACATTCGATCATGACCGTTCTCATACTCTGGATACTCAGAGCTAAAGACCTACTGCCAGAAGTTGATCACATTGTATTCCGAATTAAGACCAAATGGTATCCTAGTCCTTAGTCTATGTATCCAGAATACTGTACTTCTCTTTTACCCAGAGTAGACTCTCTGTCACCGCCCCTATTGTTAGGAAAAAAAATTAAATTATGGTCCATCTTAAAGAATAACTATCTTTGTTATGTATGTTTTTAAAATGTTGAACTAAAGCTGTAGTTAGTTTACCCAATTTTATGCTAGACAGGTGCTCACAAATCCTATATCTAACCTCCCTTGTGGTGAGGCATACATATTGTACTTCACACTCTATACATGTTAGTAGATATATACAGTAAGTGGCCCTGCAATTTGTACATACTTGGTGTTTGAAAGTCTCCCCTGAGACACTTCTCTTAAAACCTTCTCTTCTATCCAAGCTATCATAAGCTTTACATTGAAAATTACTGCACCTATACACTCCTTTATGCTGTAACCAAGACCTTTTCTAAATGCAAATCTGCAATTTTTGGAATTAACTACTTCAAGCCCATCATCTGCTTTTAGCATTGGCAAGTTTTTCCTAATAATGTTGCTGTATTGGGTAACAAACATAACACCATTGAATTCTTCATTTCTTTTGACATTTTTGGTTTTTAGAAATTCTGTTCCTGTCATCAATCCTTGCTCGTTTTAGGTCAATATCTCTGGGGTTATATCCCCTTTCTAGTAATCTTCCAGTGAGATATGTGACATGCTTAACATAGCTATCCTTGTCTGTACAGTTTCTTTTTAATCTGATAAATTGACCTCTCAAAACTGATTTGAACACTCTCTTGGTGTGATTACTATGTGAGTTTGGCCGATTAGGGAGTTAATAGATTTATAAGGTTTGTTGAGATGTGGGTTAATGTTCGATTAGGGGTTAATCGTTTTAATAGGTACTTTGCAATGTGGGTGAATAGCGGATTAGGGGTTAATACATTTATTAGGTAGTTTGCAATGTTGGAGTTGGCGGATTTAGGGAGTAATACTTTTATTAAGTAGATCGTGATGTGGATGAATGGCGGTTTAGGAGTTAATAGTTTAATTAGACATATTGCATTGAGGGGGGTTTAGGGGTTAATAATTTTATTATTAGTTCCGATCCGGGTTTGATGGCAGATATAGGGGTTTTTACGCGTTGGGAGGCGGGTTAGACTTTTGCGGGATATTTGACTTTTTTTTTTTATTTTCTTTGGTGCCGGGAGTTTTGTTCTCTTGACATCATACAACAATAAAGTACCTTTGATCATGAAGAAGGCAATGAAACCAGGACAACAACAAAGCTAAAATGTACATAACAGCTCAGCACTCTGAATCAAATCTAGTATCCAGTCTCCAATAACACAAACACGTTCAATAATAACAGAATCAGTATCCAGAAGAAAGTCAGGTAGTACAAGCAAGATTATAAACTTTGGGCAATAAACAACACTAGATTCATTACCCTGGAAAAAGTCCAGTAGAACAAGTAAATAAATACACTTTGGGTTAGCCTATGCCAGCAGGAACTATTAATGCAGAATTGTGCCAAATATAATACTGGAATAAACAAACTAAAGCACCAAACAGGGTGTTATCAAGCTTGGAGAAAAGTGCAAGGCACTGTTAAAACTGCATCAGAGGTCAAAGAGAAGAGATAGGTAGAGGAAAACAAAAGTATAAGCATGGTATTACTGTCTTTTGTTGCTGGGACAGGATTGAAAAACTGAAAGTTAAGAGATTTCTAAAAAAATAAAGTAGTTACCTTTCTGAAAAAAGCATCACAGAGGTCTTAATTAGTTATGAAACGTGATTAGTGGATAGGGAACATAGTTTGTCATGCATAAATGTTATTTCAGTAGAGCTTAACCCTAATCTGACATCAGTAAACATAAACAATGATTACATATTAAATAATTGTATTAAATAATTGCTAAATGCCAATTTGCAATTAAACTCCCACACACCGTACAAGGTAAATGTAAGCTCATCATTTTTATAAATAACATCTACACATAGATTAATTTGCTACAGTATTGCATTAGTATAAGATAAATATTTAGAATAATACAGATGATTTGTGCAATCCTGACCAAAGTTGTAATGATTTATCTATTTTTTGAATGTGTTAAAAAAAAATAGATCTGAAAATTCAGCAAACAAGCTATTTCTATATAAAAATCTGCTATGCTTAAATAAAAGTCCTCAAACAAGCACCATTTTTAAATATAAGAACTAGGAAACACAAGTTTATCATTATCATGTTAAGTCTACCATTGACAATGACAGTTAAGTGAGTCACTTTTCTTATTTCATTTTTCCAACCTGTGATTAAATGGGAGTTCCTGCATGTTGCTCTTAAAATGTGATCATAAAAGCAATTCTTTAACATGTTCAACAATTTGCATGTCAAAAATATGCTTTCCAGATACCAATTACTCTATAACTATCATAACAAATATAAAATCATTTTTTTTAAAAAATCTTAATTAAATTATCTAAAATTTTGAATGGAACAATTTCATTTTCAAGCAAGTGCATTTTTTACATTGAAATGCACTTTATTATATACATTATATATAGCATAATTAGAATTTTAGTAGCATCTGAATTTTGAATGGAAATTTTTCATTTTTAAACTTTTCCCCGATTTTTTTTACATTAAAATGTACTTTATTATATATATAGCATAATTAGAATTTTAGTAGCATCAGAATTTTGTTTGCTTTTTTACATATTTGAAATAAAAACTTTCATAACAATAACTTGTGTGTAAATAATGTGATAATATTGATACTGCAGCATGAAACATTTTTTTCTAAATACTCAGTATGTTTTAGATCTAAAAAAATCGAACAAACATCTCTACATTTCTGTTGTAAGAGTTTATTTCAGTTGACGTTTCCCACTGGACTACCCTTAAATAAATTATTGCTTAGGGATTATGACTGGTTAGATATTGTCTTTGAGATTAAAGTGTACAGATTGTGAAACAAAATATGTGTCTTACATATATAGACACTGTTGTGTGCTGTAGGTAGACGGCTTAATTAAATGAAATCATAGTCTTCTGTACCATGAAGCCTGGCATTGGCCTAGGGAATAGGGATAATTGGATTGGATTCTGTTTAGTAGTTTACTAGCCCACATAAAACAATTCCAAATCATTTTCTATGATGGCCAGTCTGTTTGCCCTTTACAGAGGCACAATATGTTTGTTTTTTTCCTTTTGTGCATTCTCTCTCTTGGGACAATTACACTAGCAAACCAGCCTGAGGTTGAAGCACAAGTTATTCTAGAGCAGTAAGGTAAAAAAATATCTGTTACTGCAATGCTTTAATAAATAGAAAATAAAATAACGTGTTATATTTAAATACACATATTATAACATATTTATTATTTGTTTATCTATAATTCTATGAATAATTCCAATGATATATCTTTTTTTAAAATATCATATTTACTAATTGATGCTTGATAGGGCAGGATTGCCTTACTTTTGAGGAATCATAATCCTTACTATAGCAAGTGTCAAGTTCCTTTACTCTTAAAGGGACAGTAAACACCTTCTAATTACATTTCTGTTGGGATGCTATAGAATAACATATCAGTATTTTTTAAAAATAAATTAACATCCTATTTACTGCAATTATTTTTCAGCTCCACACACCATTTGCCTTATTTGGATGAGCCAATAAGGGCTTTAGTCCACAGGCAACAAAGCTAGTCACTGTCATAAATTTAGTATGACATGCATTTTTTTTAAGTTGTTAGCTGATAAAGCCAATTATGGACACATATGTAACAGATGGGTTGATCAAAATCTATTGGTGATTTGCTCCTTCTGACTGAACTGGACAGATATATATTCCAAGTAATCACAATGCAAAATGGATCTGTGCCTTAAAAGCCCATAGCCTTTTTGTGTGTTAAGTTCCTGATATCTGGATAGAAACCTGGAAGCCACCCAAAAGTTACATATACAATAGCTCTTTCCTACATGTTAATGTTCCAGTAAAATGAGTGAAATGAACCTATTGTAATCAGATTTCATCCTCATCACCGCTAAATCATATGAATGTCATTTGTATATTGGCATGATGGGTATACTGGGCATGGTTGCTCAGAGAATACATAGTCACTTTGATATTTGTAGTTTCCAATATTTATATGTATTGCTTGTAAAAGCACCATTTCCAGTTTGGCATAATCTGACAACAAGATGAAGACTACAGGTTTCTATTAAATAGACATGATATCTTCTTATACTGGACTTTAACAATACTGAAACTGTAAAGCATGAACCTGCTCCTGGGCAACAATAATATCTGCATAGAAGATGTTCAAACGAGATTACACTTTTTAAAAGGGGGCAAACTTTCAAGCATGCTAAGTCCAAAAATGTTCACAGTGATCCTGTTAAGAAGTTCAATAATATAGGGGCAAGCACAATAAAATACACTGTCTTGAACGTGTTTGGACTTGGCGTGCAAGATATGATTTCTTTCTGGGGGTCCTGATGTTACTTCTCCTGTATATACACTTAGCTGTACAGGATATCACATACTCAACATATATACATTTGCCCCCTGGTCTCTGATGAAGGACAATACAATAGTGATAAATATATCCTTAATGAATTGTTACCATTATGCAAATACACCTCCAAATTACTCCCATAGCCATTTCAAAGAGTCTTGCACATAAGCAGTACAATTGGATGATTTCAACCACTCTTAGATTACTTGAAAATATGTTCAAAATGTCATATTCTGTAGCTTTATCAAGTTTGTTGAGGTGTCAAATTTGAAAAGTCAAAACTGGTCTTGAAAAGGTGTTTACATTTCTCTTGAAAATGGATTTTGATCAGCGAGAATTTTTTGGCCCTATAGTAACATAATGCCTTTATTGAGGAGTCAATCCTATATAATAAAAGGCCAGGTATGTTTGTCAGATGCAGTCATGCGCAGTAGAGAGGACAAACATACCTGGCCTTTAGGATCAAGATCGGCCATTGCGGTGGGGGCGTGGGCATGGTCGGGCGGAGCAGACATGGTGAGGGTGTGTGGCTGATGGGAGTGCCGTGATGGGTGTGTGATCGGGTGTGGTTGGACCGGGGGTGGGCGTGGTCGACCGGGAGTGGGCATGGCCTGAGAGCGACAAAGAGTGGGGAGAGATAGGGGGGGCAAAAGAGAGGTGGAAAAGGGGGCAAAATAGAGGGGGGAGAGAGAGCTAAAGAGAGGGGGAGAGAGAAAGAGAGGGGAGAGAGAGAGTTAAAGAGAGGGGAGAGAATGCAAAAGAAAGGGGAGAGAGAGCAATAGAGAGGGGAGAGAGAGCAAAATAGAGGGGGGAGAGCAAAAGAGAGGAGGGAGAGAGAGCAAATGAGAGGGGGGAGAGAGACCAAAGGAGAGGTGGAGAGAGAGCAAAGGAGAGGGGGAGAGAGAGCAAAGGAGAGGGGGGAGAGAGAGCAAAAGAGAAGGGGAGAGAGAGCAAAGGAGAGGGGGAGATAGAATGAGAGGGGAGAGAGCAAAATAGAGGGGAGAGAGAGCAAAAGAGAGGGGGAGAGAGAAAGAGAGGGGGAGAGAGAGTTAAAGAGAGGAGGAGAAAGCAAAAGAAAGGGGAGAGAAAGCAAAGGAGAGGGGAGAGAGAGAGAGCAAATGAGAGGTGGGAGATAGAATGAGAGTGGAGAGAGCAAAATAGAGGGGAGAGAGAGCAAAAGAGAGGGAGAGAGCAAATGAGAGGGGGGAGGGAGAGCAAAAGAGAGGGGGCGGAGAGAGAGCAAAAGCTAGAGGGGAGAGAGTGCAAAGGAGAGGGGGGAGAGAGAGCAAAGGAGAGGGGGGAGGGAGAGCAAAAGAGAGGGGGGAGAGGGAGCAAAGGAGGGGGGGGAGAGAGAGCAAAGGAGAGGGGGGAGAGACAGCAAAGGAGAGAGGGGAGAGCAAAATAGAGGGAGGAGAGAGAGCAAAAGAGAGGAGGAGAGAGGGGAAAAAAGAGAGGGGTGAGAGAGCTAATGAGGGGGGAAATTGAGCAAAATATGTGGGGGAGAGAAAGCAAAAGAGGGGGGAGAGAGAGAAAAAGAGGGGGGAGAGAGCAAACGAGAGGGGGAGAGAGCAAAAGAGAGGGGGGGACAGAGAGCAAAGGAGAGGGGGGAGAGAGAGCAAAATAGAGGGGGGAGGGAGAGCAAAAGAGAGGGGGGGAGGGAGAGCAAAAGAGAGAGGGGAGAGAGCAAATTAGAGTGGGAGGGAGAGCAAAAGAGAGGGGAGAGCGAGCAAAGGAGAGGGGGAGAGAGAGAGCAAAGTAGAGGGGGAGAGAGAGAGCAAAGGAGAGGGGGGAGATAGAATGAGAGGGGAGAGAGCAAAATAGAGGGGAGAGAGAGCAAAAAAGAGGGGGAGAGAGAAAGTGAGGGGGAGAGAAAGAAAGAGAGGAGAGAGAGAGCGTTAAAGAGAGGGTAGAGAATGCAAAAGAAAGGGGAGAGAGAGCAAGAGAGAGGGGAGAGAGCAAAATAGAGGGGGGGAGAGCAAAAGAGAGGGGGGAGAAAGAGCAAATGAGAGGGGGAAGAGAGAGCAAAGGAGAGGGGAGAGAGAGCAAAGGAGAGAAGGGAGAGAGAGCAAAGGAGAGGGAGGGAGAGGCAAAGGAGAGGGGGGACGGAGAGCAAAAGAGAGGGGGAGAGAGAGAAAAGGGGGGGGGAGAGAGATAGCAAAGGAGAGGGGGGAAATAGAATGAGAGGGGAGAGAGCAAAATAGAGGGGAGAGAGAGCAAAAGAGAGAAGGGGGGAGAAAGAGAGGGGGAGAGAGAGTTAAAGAGGGGGGAGAAAGCAAATGAAAGGGGAAAGAGAGCAAAAGAGAGGGGAGAGAGCAAATGAGAGGGGGAGAGAGAGAGCGAAAGAGAGGGGGCAGAGAGAGAGCTAAAGCGAGAGCGGAGAGAGTGCAAAGGAGAGGGGGAGAGAGAGAAAAGGAGAGGGGGGGGAGAGAGCAAAGGAGAAGGGGGAGAGACAGCAAAGGAGAGAGGGGAGAGCAAAAGAGAAGGAGGAGAGAGAGCAAAAGAGAGGAGGAGAGAGGGCAAAAAAGAGAGGGGGAGAGAGCAAATGAGGGGGAATAGAGCAAAATATGTGGGGAGAGAAAGCAAAAGAGTGGGGAGAGAGAGATAAAGAGGGGGGAGAGAGCAAAAGAGGGGGGAGAGAGCAAAATAGAGGGGGGAAAGAGAGCAAAGGAGAGGGGGAGGGAGAGCAAAAGAGAGGAGAGAGAGCAAAGTAGAGGGGGGGAGAGAGAAAAGGAGAGGGGGAGAAACAGCAAAGGAGAGAGGGAGGGAGAGCAAAAGAGAGAGGGGAGAGAGAGCAAAGGAGAGGGGGAGAGAGAGCAACGGAGAGGGGGGAGAGACAGCAAAGGAGAGAGGGGAGAGCAAAAGAGAGGGAGGAGAGAGGGCAAAAAAGAGAGGGGGGGAGAGAGCAAATGAGGGGGAAATAGAGCAAAATATGTGGGGAGAGAAAGCAAAAGAGGGGGAGAGAGGGAAAAAAGAGGGGGTAGAGAGCAAAAGAAAGGGGGGAGAGAGCAAAAGAGAGGGGGGACAGAGAGCAAAGGAGAGGGGGGAGGGAGAGCAAAAGAGAAGGGGGAGGGAGAGCAAAAGAGAGAGAGGAGAGAGAGCAACGTAGAGGGGGGGAGAGAGCAAAGGAGAGGGGGAGATAGAGCAAAGGAGAGGGAGGGGATAGAGTAAAGGAGAGGGGGGAGAGAGAGCAAAGGAAAGAGGGGAGAACAAAAGAGAGGGGGGGAGAGAAAGCAAAAGAGAGGGGGAGAGAGAGCAAAAAAGAGAGGGGAGAGAGAGGAAAAGAGGGGGGAGAGAGAGCAAAATAGGTGGGAGAGAGAAAGCAAAAGAGGGGAGAGAGAGAGAGCAAAAGAGAGGGGGAGATAGCAAAAGAGAGGGGGAGACAGCAAAAGAGAGAGGGGGAGAGAGAGAGAGCAAAAGAAAGAGGGAGAGAGACAGAGAGCAAAATAGAGGGGGAGAGAGAGCAAAAAAGAGGGGGGAGAGAGAGCAAAAGAGAGCACAAAAGAGAGGGAAGAGAGAACGCAAAAGAAAGGGGGAGAGAGAGAGAGCGCATAAGAGAGGGGGAGTGAGAAAGAGAGCAAAAGAGATGGGGAAGAGAGAGAGCAAAGGTGGGACCGCTGTACTTCAAAAAATGGCCAGTGTGCACGGGCGTTTTAGGACTAGTAATGGTTATCGATAAAGAGCCAAAAAAAGCCTGAGTCGATAGATTGCCAAAGTTATCTTTGAGAATACAGCAGAGTGCATTTCAAGTTCTGAGCATTAGATATTGCTCAATTTTCAGAGCTAAATTACACAAAAAAAAGGAGCAAAATAAATAATGAAAATATATTGCAAAGTTGTTTTGCTATGCATAACTAAGCATTTAATATAAAGATTTCAAGTTGTTTAATGTTCCTATTTAAGTTTAACACTAACCCTAGCCTTAACCAGAATACTAAAACCTCAAATTTTAAGTTTAAAAAAAATATTTAGTTTAACCTTTTATTATTTACTAGTCCTAAAGCCCGTTCACAACGGGCCATTTTTTGCAGTGACAGTGGTCCCACCCCTGGCGTTCTCTCCCTCCCTACTCTCTTTTGCTTTCTCGCTCTCCCCCTCTCTTTGTGCGCTCTCTCCCCCTCTCTCTCTCTCTTCTCTCTGCATCTCTCTCCTCTCCCCC